>NW_017890588.1:0-4799 GCF_001540865.1 Ananas comosus
TAGTACTCTGCGGTTTTATTTTTATATCAAATTAGTACCATGTGGTTTTATTTTTATATCAAGTTAGTATTATGTGGTTTTATTTTTTTCTTAATGAAATATTGAACCACAGGGTATTAAAGGGAGAAAGTGCGAAGCCACAGGATACTAAATTGAGAAAGTGCGAAACCACAAGATACTAACTTGATACACTTTAAACCATAGGGTACTAAAGTGAAAAAGTGCGAAACCACAAGGTATTAACTTGATACACTTTAAACCACAGGGTATTAAAGTGAGAAAGAGTGAAACCACAAGGAGTGTATTTAAAGTTTTTTCCTTTAGATATTTTTATTTCTTTTCTTGAAATAATCATCCGCTTTCTTTTTCTACTCAATAAGAAATTTTAAATTAGAGCTTCTTCTCCTTATTCAAAATAGAGTTTTTACTTTTGACTCAGAACTTTTAGGTTAGTTTTTTTGTTTGTCAAATATCTAACTAATATTTTTCTGAGTTGAGAAGTTTTAGAAACTAGGCAATAAGGGGAATGTTAGGAGTCAATTAAGTGCATCCCCTCATATTTATAGTTTAAACAGTGTCCATGGCTTAAGGTGCTTGTATCCTTCTTAAATTTATCTGAAGAGAGCATAAAACCTGCAACAAAGTTGATTAGATGTTAATACAACCAATCATAGCTATCAACAAAAGTATATGTTGATACCCTAATCAATTATTATGTGGTTATTAATCATACCCAAGGTGTACTCTTCTTATCACATTGTTTAGGAATACTTATTAATTTGCTGTTTTTGGGTTAAAAGTACCTTCTGAAACTATTTGGTTATAGATTAGATTAGAGCTGGGGTCATGTGTAGTGTTGCAATTCAATATTAATAGCCAATAGTATTAATAATAACCAATTAAACTATCTTAAAATAGAAACCAAGCTACTATTAATAGTAATCAATTAAACTATCTCAAAATAGAAACCAGATCAAAACTCGAAGATATGAAAATATAATATTTAAAAATTTAAAATTTAAAATTTTTAAGATTTAAAATTCGGGCTATAGTTTTTTTTTTATCTTAGGTAAGAATGGATTATATTTTACTCTATTTTTTGGGCTATAGTATAATTATATTTTTCAGATGTTCTACTAGAACTATAGTATAGTTATACTATATTAAAACCCTTTGTTTTATGGTATATCCAAAACAGGGCCTAAATTGAACTTTAACCTGTCAGTTAATAGACGAATATATTTACAAATTTTATAACTTTGTTATATATTGATTAATAAAACTTGTGTAAGTGGATATATAATATCATTGCTGTATAGAGATACATACGCAATTAACCTTGCAAATAAAATAGGACCTGAAGATGTCAATAAGTCCTATTATGTGACCCATATCTTGGGTTCGAACTAGGTTCGGGCCCAAACAAGGTTACTGGGCTGGGAATTGTTCAGGGTTGGCTTTAGATTTTAAAATTAATTTTGGGCTGAGTTGGGCTATTGGGCCCATTTGGGCAACTCCGCCCAAATTGGGCTCGGTGCTTGAAGCTATATGTTTGTTTGCGTGGGCATGTATTATATATTTGTGTATATAGAAAAAAAATCTACTAGTTAACAAATTTAATATATTTTTCAAGAGCTTAGTTAGAGTACTTTCATAAGCAAATAATCTTATTTACTTTCGCATTAGTTTCAACAATGAAGCACATTAATGTACGGTCAATGCCGTAAAACTTAATCTTCAAATTTGTAATTTTACGACATAATATTCAAATAATCTCAAAATTGACATTTTAGCGGGCTAATATATAAAATGAATTTGAGATTATTTGATTACTAAACAAATGGCGTCAAGAAATTTTAAAAATTAATTTTTAAAATATTTATGTACCTTAAATTATATTTAATGATGCCAATCATCATTTCAGATTTAAAGAAAATTCTCAATCGAAAAAAAAGAAATAAAAAAAAAAAGAGAAAGCGATTTAAGAATATCCTTAAAGGTGAGGGGCTCTTCGTACATTTTTCACCTTTTTATCCTCTATCTCCCTCTTCCCCTGTTCTTCGTTCACCTCACTCTCTCTCTCTCTATTCGATGGAGTGTCTCAACCCCCACCTCTCACACGCACACCACGTGCCCCGCACGTGCTCCTCCTCCTCCTCCTCCTCCTCCTCCTCCGCACGAAGGGCTCTTCGCCTCTTCTCCTTCCACACCACCTCGCTCAGAACCAAGCGGCTTTTCCCCTCATCCTCGTTCCTCTCCTCCCCGAATCCTCGGAACCCATCTCCTCTTTCTCTCCCAGGTGAGCGAGCTCTTTCTTCCTATACCCAAATCACAATATAAGAGTTTTCGATTTAGTTGATTTTGATTCTAGATTAGTAGCTAAATTTGTGTTTTTTTTTTTTTGGTCGCATAATTAGCTGTAATAAAGCCACTTTAAATTATCTTTAGAGCTTCTGTAGAAGTACTGTTTGAGTAGAACTCTAGTGCTGTTTGATTGAAGTGTTGTTAAAGTAGTATCATGCTAATATCTTCTCGAGATATACTATGTGCAACAGTTCCCACATTTACTGAAATAGTGGATTTTTTTACAAAATAATCATCTAAAATTTTATAATTTGCGAAATAATCCGATCAAACTAATTCTCGAAATGCTTATACGAAAAATAAAAAAGTGAGGTTGTTATGATTGTGTGTTTGAATATTAGAATTTTTGTTTGATTGTTAGGATTGTATGGATAAATTATTAGGATTTTTTTTATTGTTAGGATTGTATGGAAGTTGTTCAGATTATATGTGATGTTTGTTATTAGGATTGTACGGATATATTATTGGGATATTTTTTATTGTTAGGATTGTATGGATAGGTTATTAGAATTTTCAGGTTGTTAAGATTATATGTGATTTGTTGAAATATTTGTGTGGTTGTTAGGATTATATATGAGAAATAGAAAGAAACAGTAAATAAGTAAAAGACGATGAATAATTCACCGCTTTTGTGAGAAATTAGGAAGGCGGTGGATCGTTCACCGTCTTTATGAAGACAGTGAATCCTTCACCGTCTTTAAGAGAAAATTGCTCCTCCACCCAAAAAGAGGATTGGTTTTCCAAATATAATTTTGGTAAGGTTATTTCGCAAATAACAAAATTTTAGAAGGTTATTTTGTAAAAAAGTCCGAAATAGCCTGGCGTACAAGGCTCTTGTCACTAACAAAAGTGCTGTTTGAATAGAGTTGTTCGAATCCGGTATACTGCTGTTTAAAAAAGTCATGTCCAAGTAGTTTTGAAATAATTATAATATTAACATAATCTTCAAAATATTCTTGTGCACAAGGCTTCTGCCCCTGCTGTGCATAGGATGTGCCAAGCATAGCCCAGATCCCATTTTGATAAAAATCAGTTACAGAACTTACCATATTTCCCTGCTTTTTCTCCATTTTCTTGTTATCTGTGTTCTTCATTACTACATATGATGTCTGCTCTGCTTAGAATTCTTGCACTTGGCATATTCAACGCTTCAGCTTATGTTTTAATGGATGTCTATGCCTTCAACTTTCTTTGTCTCGTATATTAGATATTAATTCAACTCATATTATAACTCCAGTTCAGCTCGCAACTTCCAGGAGTCAGTCGAGTGTGAAACCTAGTACCGACATAGCTGAATGGGCCATGCAAGGTATGTTTATTTTTAGCCAAAATCATCAGTTTCCATTAAAAAGGATAAGGTGTTTTATAATTTATTTTTACTCCTTGTATCATAATTTACTGGATTTTTTTTTGCTGCTGTGGTATGCAATGACAGGGTAAATTAGCGGATGTGAATGATTTTTAATTTTGATAAAAAAAAAAAATTGCTCATCCCTTTGCTGCCTTGTTGTTTTGATCTCTGCCCTACTATTGACAGATTTTTATGCCTTGCGGAAGGATGTAGAAGCTACTGCAGAGCGTGTAGACGAAATCAGGATTTCTGCTGGTTTAGAACAACTGGAAGCAGATCTTGCTGTACTGGAGAAAAAGTCTGCTGATAGTTCCTTATGGGATGACCCTTCAAAGGCTCAAGAAATACTTCTTGCTTTGACTGATGTTAAAGAGAAAATCAAATTGCTCAATGATTTTGAGTCACAGGTGCGTGCCTAAATAGAGATCTTGTTATGTGATCTGAGCATTCATATGTTGTTCACAGTCCTTAGATTCATACTTCAGATAATAAATCCTAAAGGGACTCAATATATTGACGGGGTAGTTTGTAGCCTTGTAGGATTCCATATAAAGCAGGGAAAGGTGACAATCGCGTTTATTTTCTCAGGAGATTTTCTTTCATTTTAGGCTTATTAAAACTTAATTTCATTGTGGGAGGATGAATTGGGTAAAGTAAATTAGTTTCAGATGCCTGTGATATTAAATTACTAATAATTAGGTTGGTTACTTGCCCATCTATGTTATTGCTTGGTTCAGGTTGAGGAAGCTAAAACTATAGTAAACTTAACCGAGGAGTCGGAATCTATAGATGCTGGTCTTCTTGAAGAGGCCTCAAAGATCATTCGAGAACTGAACAATGCATTGGATCGCTATGAGCTGACTCAGCTTCTCGCCGGTCCCTATGACAAGGAAGGGGCTGTAATTAACATTACTGCAGGTGCTGGGGGTACTGATGCACAGGTATGCATCTAGTGCATTCCTTATTTTCATAAACACTCCCAGCAAAACTATCTATTTACATATGTATCGCTGCAAAATCTGAATGCTGATATATGGCCTTCAAAATTTTTTGAGATGTGTGATTGAACTTCTTTTTTTGGTGT
>NW_017890588.1:7177-45279 GCF_001540865.1 Ananas comosus
ATAGATAGAATTGAGCTCCTATGCTTTTAAAAGTGCCAAGTCATTGGTGCTTGTAGGTTTTCGGCCTAGGATGAAGATTTGTAGGGTTAGGATAATAGTGGTCCCCAAGGTTTGAGCGGGTAGTTGGTGGAATAGTATAATCTTAGGGGTGGAATTGGTCAAAGAGATAAATCTAACAATGGGAAACTTACAAAAACTTACAAGGACCAAGTGCTTGGTGCTTTTAAAAGCACCATAGCCGAACTCAATATATATATAGAGAGAGAGAGAGAGAGAGAGAGAGTCTTGTGTGCTATTAGGAGCACGGAGGCCTTCATGCTCTTAAACCGTTTTCGATGATGGAGCTTCTGAATCGACGATCAGCTCTGTTAGACTTGGTCTAGCATATTTGAAATATCTAGAAAATAAATTTTGTGACTTTTTAATATTATTTACCTAACGATCGAAAGAGTTCAAAATCAACGGCTGAAAATAAAAATCTAACAAAAAGTGGTGATATAGTATTAAAATTTTCGATCAAAGATATTGATCTTGCTGTAAATAGTATAAAAAATTTTCTATCAAAATTTCATCTGATTTGAATACTTATATATCGTTAAACTTTCAAACAATATACATCAACTATTAAAAATTATTAATTTTGAACCCTTTCGATAGCTAGAAAAATAATACCGAAAAATCACAAAAAATAGTTTTTAGATACTTGAAATATGCTAGATCAAGTTTAACGGAGCTGATCATCGATTCGGAAGCTCCATTATCGAAAACAACTTTGGAGCACGGAGGTCTCCGTGCTCCTAATAGCACACAAGACGTTCTATATATATATAACATGACCCTCTAAGAAGTAAGAACAAATATTTTGAAAATGAGAGGTGGGACCCACACTAGGGACGTGTAACCGTGATACATCAAGCTTGTGCGAAGTGGGCTGCACACGACTCTCTTGTTTTAATTTTTTAAGGTCACAGCTTGCTTTAATATTCTATAATTTAAAATATATTAATTAAATAAATTTTTTTTATATAATTTAAAAAAATATTAATTAAAAAACTAACGAAAAAATAAAAATAAAAATGTGTCACTAATTTAATACATTGTAAATTATAGAGCACTAAAGTAAGTATGTGTGAAATTATAAAGGCGGTATTTAAAGTTTATTTTTTTTTATTTTAATATAATTCTTTTTTGATTTTTTAAATATTTTTTAGGCACATCACATTATTCTCTCCCGACCGCGACCTCCCCTGCGAATTTCCCCACGAACACGTCGAAATGATGACGTGGCAAGTCCTCATTGGTTCGCATGCTGGTCAGAGTAGAGTTGGATTCGTCCAATGATGCACAGAGACTTGAAACAAAATAAAACAAAATAAATAAAACAAAAAAGACTTTTAAACGAACCCAAATTTCCATTCCACACTACCTATACAAGTAGGGCCCACACCAACAATTACACGTCAAAAATGTTTGCTTCAATTTTAAACCTATATTTTATTTTCTTTTTTTTGGATAAATTTAACAATTTATGATTATTTTTAAATTTTTAAACGCAAAATTTTATAAAATCTAGTTGGAAAAAATAGTACTAAACTTCTAATCACATTTAATAAATCAATATTTTTGTTTTTCATTTTTCATTTTTTTTTTTTTGGGGTTTCATTCTTTGAAGTCTTCCCGTCCAGGTCTCCGTTGGTGTCTGACTGACCGACTGTTTGTAAGCGCAGACTTCACTTTTATTCATCAGACATTCAGACGACTGCCAAATACCCCCAATATTCGCCAGAATTACCAAAACGTCCCTGCGGCGTATGGAAAACGTTGGAGATACCCCTCAATTATTAGCTTTGTTGAAAGAGCTCCAATTTTTGTTTCAATTTTTTTTTTTTTTTTTTTTTGAATTGAGTTATTTTGGGTCAGTTAAGCTAAAATATTGTTAGAAATTAATGATTCCGTTATCAACTAGCCATTATTTTTTAAAATTTGTTTGCTAAAAATATTCAGTATATTATTTTTATGATTCTATCTATTATAGTATACTATTAAATAAGAAAGTCTATAGGTTTGAGTTATATTTTTTGCGCTTACTCAAGTAATTGAATCTTCCGCTTAAAGACTAATCCATAACTATTTAGTGCAATTAAGTTTGATGAATTTTGAATAAAATAATTTTAAAATGATCTTTAGGTAGCTAGTAGGTCCCTCAGAGTCTCTCAAAATTATTATTCCAATATATTATTAATGTATTGTCAAATTCAAAGTATAAGATTTAAAAGTACGTGCGTGAACTAATTAAAAATTCAAAATTATAGATGCTAACATCTCGTTGTAAATAATATTGTGAAAAATATAAAAAAGGGCACTAACCAACTAGCAATAGCATGTAAGGCTCTGAACATATTGTTTGGTATTTTAAAAAGAAAAAATTATGGTTTCACACTCTTTTTATTTTAGTACCATGTGGTTTAATATATATCAATTTAGTATCTCGTGGTTTCATTTTTCTCTTTTTATTATTTCATCTGCTAATTTTTTTGTTAAATTAATAACAAAGTTAAAATTAAAAGGTACTAAAGTGAATGTTCGATAAACCTAGGTGGGGTATCTGAAGTTTTTTGTATATAATTTAACGAAATGTTAACGAAAGAGCCGACAAAAAGAGAATAATTAAAAATCACAGGATACTAAATTAATACACTTTAAATTATAAAGTAGTTAAAAAAAAATAATACTATAGCGGTGATATTTGAAATTTGCCTATTTAAAAGTATACTAAAAAAATTATGAATAAACTTCAAATACCACCTCTGTGGTTTCACACTTTCCCACTTTAGTGCTCTGTGATTTAAAGTGTATCAAGTTAGTGGCATGTGGTTTCATCTTTATCTTTTCGTCTGATTTTTCGTTAATATTTCGTAAATTATTATATACAAAAAACTTCAGATACCCCTAGGTTCTTTATCTTTTCGTCAGATTTTTCGTTAATATTTCGTAAATTATTATATACAAAAAAACTTCAGATATTCCATCTAGGTTTATCGAATATTTACAGTAGTACATTTTAGTTTTAACTTTGTCACTGATTTAATAAAAAAAATTAATAGAATCTATAATAAAAAGATAAAAATAAAATCATAGAACACTAAATTAATACATTTTAAATTACAGAAGTACTAACTAAAGTGAGAAAGTGTGAAACCAAGCGCAAGAAAACTTAAAAAAAGAAAAGAAAAGAAAAGAGAAAGTGGTAGAACTGCAAATAAGTGCTCAAACGAGGGTCTTGCCCAAAACTCCTCTTCTATATCACGCGCACATCCCCCTACTCTGGAGCTCGGTCACTGCTCGCGCGGCGAGATAGCCGGAGATGACACTTCTTGCTCAACTTTCTCTTCCCCTCCGCCTCGTCTTTCTCTCCCTCCTCCTCCATCTCTCCTCTTCCGAGGTCTTCTTCGAGGAGCGCTTCGATGGTACCAATTTTTTTCTTCTTTTTTTTTTTTTTTTTTTTTTTTTTTTTTTTTTTTTTTTTTTTGTTCTTCGTTGCCTTTTCAGATATTTTCATGATTTTGATGATCTTAATTTGTGCGCTTTCTTAGTTTCTGCTTTTTTTTTAGGTTATTTCTATAAAGTAATTTCTGTAAAGGCTGTCGATATGCTGGCAAATTAATTTTTATGGTAATATTTGATGGGGGTATTAATGACCTAGTAGTGTTAGTACTTAGTAGTTGTGGTACTTTGGGCTCACAAACTACTGATCCAAAATACTTAAAAGCTAAGTTATTAGCACTGATATGCTAGCCAAATATTAGGATTTGAATTTTTTTTTTTTATAAATAATCCTATCAATTTTTATAATTATAAAAATAGTATTTTTAAAAAAATAAATGTACAAATAAACCTCTAATAGAATTTTTTTAAAAATAATCCTATCAATTTTTATAATTATAAAAATAGTCTTTTTTTTTTTAAATAATTATAAAAATAGACCTCTAATATATCAAATTGAGTTTTTTAAAAAATGAATAATATAGACGGTGAATGAGTAGCCGTATTTAAATGCGGTAAATCATTCACGATTTTCATAACTCCTAATATTATTACATAGACATAAAAGTAGAAAGAAAAGGAATAGAAGAGGGAAGAAAGTGGTGAATGGTTTACCGCACCTCTTTTATAGGACGATAAAATTTTAACGAATGCGGTGAATCATTCACCGCTTTTACTAATATTTTTCTCTCTCTCTATCATAAGACTATATTTACAAATAAAATTTAGTGAGCCTAATTTTAAAATAAAAATTTGGAAGAGGACTACTGCACTAAAATCTCCTTAGGATTTTATACATTTGTTACTATTGGGGGTGTCACAGCATGTCTGAGCTAATAAAAGGCTGCAGATTATTTATGTCGAGACAGTCGGATGTGTGCTAGCACATCAACGGTCTTTTTGTAAGTCTGTTTGGATGTCGGAACACGTTATATGGCGATAGCATGTGTTAGATGGTGGTTTTGTTAGTTATTGTATAAGAGATCGACTTTAGCGATATTGTGAAGCTGTATTAGTGAAATGTGTAGATAGTCGAAAGAATCTTGTGTGTTTGTTGCTGCTGATGTGACCCTGATTGTTCTCCTCATGTTCTGTTTTATTTCGATTGATTTAGAATTATCTTGTAACGATTCTTCATGTTCGACTGTGCGCCATTCGTTAGCTAACTTGGGTTCTATTGTTTTGGCCATTTGTTTAAAAGATGGTTGGGAGAGCCGATGGGTGAAATCGGACTGGAAAAGGAGTGAAGGAAAAGCCGGTTCATTCAAGCACACCGCAGGAAAGTGGGCGGGAGATCCAGATGACAAAGGCATGTGTTACTTTGTTGCTCTTGAGCTTGATATCCTTGTACAAATTTTTCTCTATACATGAAAAAACTCACTGATAACGATTATAACATGATCTCTAGCCGCCGACTAGGAACTTGGAGCCTGTTTGGCATGGCTTCTGGAATGGCTTCTTTGTCTAGAAAGCAGAAGTTTCCACATTCCAGGATCAAACTTTTGCTGTAGCAGGAAGCTAAAATGAGATTTTTGTCTCCCCAAACTGAACTCCAATTGGAAGCTTCTGCTGTTTGTTAAAATTTTAATGAAAATGCTATTACTTCTTCTTCCAACAGCTCTACACAAACAACACATGCGTAGGAGCTCTGACAGGGCCAAACAGGCCGTCACGTCAGTGTTGGCACTTTTTCATTCAACACTGATTGTGCTATGTCATCTGATCTGTTCCTTTGGTGTGTCGTAATAGGAATTCAAACGCACACGGATGCTAGGCATTTTGCAATTTCAGCAAAGTTCCCAGAATTTTGTAACAAGAACAGGACACTGGTGGTCCAATATTCTATAAAGTTTGAGCAGGACATAGAGTGCGGTGGTGCTTACATCAAGCTTCTTTCTGGTTATGTCAATCAAAAGAAATTTGGCGGTGATACTCCATACAGGTTTTTTGTCTTGTTGCTTTGCTAATATTATGCTTCTCAATGTGTAAAAGTGTCTTTCGCTAGTTATCTTCAATATTTTAATTTTTGCCCATGATGTTTCTACACCTATGATGTTTCTAAGTAATGATAACCATGTTAAAGCTGCAATTAATTTTCTGTTGTCCATGCTTAGCTTATCATCATCTGTTAATTACTTCTGAAAGCGAGTGGGAGAAATTTCTGGCTATTTATCTATGCAGGGCGAATGGATATAACTACTATCAAAACAAAGTGAGAAGGCTTTATAAGAATGGATATATTTTATAACCATTCCTCATTCAAGCATTTTCCAAGCTCTTGTAAGCATGCATAGATTACAAGTATAGATAAACATTACACATATGCCCATGGAATCATGAGAAGTGTGAGAAGTGTGTTAAGTTCTGTTGTAACACCAATTAGAAGTTTGAGCAATCACAAACCTCATCTTAAAGTACATCATATTATATACCATTATATCTCCAAAAGCCTTCAGAAATATACGAGATATCACCCACTATACTGCAAAAATTCTAGCTATTGCAGCATGAATATTATCTTTTTGTTATTTTTCATACCTTACGTATATATTTTTTTATGTTTTACTCCTCTTATTTGTTTTCCGTACTTTTGTTTTGCAGTTTCATGTTTGGGCCTGACCTATGTGGCACGCAAACAAAGAAGCTTCATGTTATACTCTCCTACCAGGGGCAGAATTATCCTATCAAGAAGGATCTACAATGTGAGACAGACAAGTTAACACATGTCTACACCTTTATTCTTAGGCCTGATGCCTCATATAGTATTCTGGTCGATAACCGAGAAAGAGATTCCGGAAGCATGTATACTGACTGGGATATCCTTCCGCCTCGAAAGATCAAGGATGTTAATGCAAAAAAGGTTGGAGCATGCTATTTTAGTTTTAGAAGAAGGTTGAAATTATAAGTTAGTGTGAAGAAATCCACTAATTTTCTTTTCCACTTGCAAGTTGCAACTGACCCATTTGAGTTTGATTTGATACTAAAATCATCAAAACAAAAAATCTAATGGTATTAAGCTGACATTTTTATTTGGTTCATTTAAATTTTTTTCAGAAATTTCTGACTAACCATATCAATGGCTAAGAAGTATTCTTTGCAACAAATTGAACTTGGCTGAGAAAGTTTGCATGCTTTTTCCTTTATGAAATTCAGCTTGGTCGGCCAACTTGCAATTTGAGAAAATTTGTTTTGTTTATCTTGACCCTTAGAAATATCATCACAAGTATAATTATGCAATTAAGTTGATCTAATTTGCATGTTCCTGTATTGTGCTACAGCCGCTAGACTGGGACGACAGGGAATATATTGATGATCCTAATGACACTAAGCCAGAGGTATGATTAATAAGAACTTTACGAAAATTGGCTCTGTCTTGTTTGTACATGCTTTTTGCTTACTATTTTGTCTCTAATATGCAGGGATATGATTCTATTCCACGTGAAATTCCTAATCCAAAGGCTAAAAAGGTACTTAGTATTTCCACTGGTTCTCCGATACTAACTTTGCGTGAGAACAAAATCTACAATAAAGTATCAATGGCATGTGGTTTTGTTCTTTTTTTTTTCCCCCTCCTTTTCCTTTATAGCCTGATTCATGGGATGAAGATGAAGATGGAATTTGGAAACCACCAAAGATACCAAATCCAGCTTATAAGGGATCATGGAAGCCGAAGGTTTTCTTTTCTTATTAGTTGTCATAACATAATAATTTGCTGATTTCGGCTGTGTCTTTTTCCTCTCACTAATACATTGACTGTTGTCTGCAGAGAATCAAGAACCCAAATTACAAGGGGAAGTGGAAGATCCCCTGGATCGACAATCCAGGTGAGCCAGGATTATACTAAAGTATCTAGTGAATATTGATATGCAAAAAATTAGAATTGCTTGGAATCAGCTGAGGCCGATCCAAATCTGAAAAGGCGCTGAGATTGGGTTGACCCTGTTTTGGCAAGTTGCTAGTATGAAATGGGAGGAATATATTATCTTATTTGCTAGCTTCTATATCCCACAATTCCATCATGTGTAACTGTTGTGGCTCCATGTTAATCTTTTCCCCCTATAGGAGTATAAACTTTTTCGTTTTACGTCTGTTGGGCGGCTCCACCTTACTTTAGTTGTCTGGTCCAAAACTATCTTCTTAAGCCTTATTTTTTAGTTTATAATACTAATGTAGTTTTTCTGCTGTGTCTCCCCTTCTGGCAGAGTTTGAAGATGATCCAGATCTGTATGTGCTAAAGCCTTTGAAATATGTTGGTATCGAAGTATGGCAGGTACATTATTCGACAATCCATATGTAAAATTTTTATTGCTGGAGAGAGTTAACTATATCCTCATATGTTACGTTTGTAGCAATGTACTTGATGTTTAAATTATACGACTTTTTTCTGTTTATACAGGTAAAGGCTGGTTCAGTTTTTGACAATATTCTGATATGTGATGACCCAGAGTATGCAAAACAAGTTGTAGAAGAAACTTGGGCGAGGAATAAAGAGGTGGGCATGCACCCTCTTGTTTAATTACTCAATTAATTTTTTTTGTAGTGGTTTTTGGTCTTCCAATTAGCACTTTTCAACTAAAAAAAATTGCAGGCTGAGAAAGAGGCCTTTGAGGAGGCAGAGAAAGAGAGAAAAGCTAGAGAAGACGAGGTTAGAACTCAAAGCTGATGATCATAGCTTTTTCATTTGAATATCTCCCTTGTGTTCGTGTGAATTAGAAAACCCCAAAATTTAGACATTTTACATTGAGATGTTTACCTATCGAGCCGTGCAAAATTATCCTAGCAAAACCTGAATTTTCATATATGCCCTGCAAAAACTTATTTGCTTTTTTATACACCCCGGTGCTTGCAAAAAACCCTCTTGAAGAAAACTTTTCCTCGCATGTACTGCATGACTCACCAACTTGAGTCTATTTTCGTGAGAAACTGCCCTTTCGCTATTTCATAAGGGTATATTTCTAATTAGATGATTTTGCATTTTTGCTTTTGTTTGTGACCAATATATTTCATTATACAGGAAGCCAGGCGTGCAAGGGAGGAAGGTGAGAGACGGCGGCAAGAGAGGGGATATGATAGGCGACATCGTGACAGGGAGAGGTACAAGGATAAATATCGAAGGGTATGTCTCTCTGATCTATGTTTTTCATCTTGTATAGGTTGTGATGAGAATTTAGTTAGAACTTTGTTTGCATATGCCTTTCCTGTAAATTACTTCTGTTGCCAAATTAGAGTATAAATGATGCAGTAATTGTCAGAGTAAAGTTTGAAAGCACTTTGTAGGTACATACTGCCAAAGTCATATACCAAGCAAAAAATTCTCAACAATGGAGAGTAAATAATTTTTTATAATATCTATAATTTGACCCAGAATTATATTTTACTGTGGGAATTGTACATTCGCCAAGAATCAACAAAGAAAGAAATGCACATTGAATCCTAATCTACTGGCTATCGTAAAAACTCTACCAGAAAAAAAAAAAAAAGGAAAAGAAAAATACTGGTGGAGGGATCATGTACCTTTTGTGATATCATTTCCATGCACAGCCTCTTCCTCGGTCCAAACAACTCTTTATGGCTTTTTTGGTAAAAATATAGCGCTTTTTTCTTTCTTAACTCTGATTGCTGCTAACTGTTGTTGCCTTTGTGCAGCGTGATCACCGGGATTATTTGGATGATTATCATGTGAGTTTTGGAATTCTCTCTCTCCCTCTCCCCTCTCCACTGTGCCGTGTATTCTATTACTTGTTCTTATGTTAACTCTCTTTTGTCAAACTTGTTCACAGGATGAATTATGAGAGCCCTAAAATTTTAGAGTTTATGATGTGCGGATCGAAACAAGGCATGCATTTCGTATTATCGTGTTATTGTATGGAGTCATTGGTGCTGGTCGCAGTTAGTTCCAGTTTTGTATGTTTGGATGCTATACCCTCTAAGAACTCTCTCCTCTATCTTCTTGCTCCATTCAGGAGGAACAAGTTAAGCTTGAACCTCCACCATGTTGTATCAATAATTTTAGCTACAGCATTGAAATGAAAGACCTAACTATTCAAATTGTTTGGGGCTATGATGTTGGTCAAATTGTTAGGTCTCTGCAATGAGTAACCATTACTTGATGAACTACTGGTTGAGTGTCATGTCGCTTTGGTCGCTAAACTTCGATTTATTTTATTAGGGAGCTTGAACTTTTTAAATAGCTCACTCTCTTTAGCTTTTGCCACCCAAAAGACGAAAGTTTAAAACGGCATGCTAAGTCACTGTTCCTAAGTCTGTTAGATCATAGTACCTATCAAGGGTACTTGTTTGGCTCATGCATTTTAGGGTTTCTACGGTGGGAGTTTTCTTGTGAAATATAAGTTATCCTGCGAAATATAAGGGGTTTATTGATAGTAACTTAGCATGTCGTGTTTAATTTTCGTTCCTTTGGATTAAGAAAGCAAATGTTGAGACTATAAATGCATCATTTTGAGAGCTTGAGCTCTCGTATACTAAATCAAAGTTTAGTAACCAAAGTGAAACTCAGACCAACATTTTTTGGTGGACTAATGGTGTAATTTACAGAACTACATAGTTGACCTACTTATGACTTGGATTATTGTCCAGCTATTGTCCCTAGAAATCTTGTGTGTTTCACCTTAACTTTGGAGGTTTCTATACTTCCTAGATGATGCTCTTAATCGGAACATTTAACTGGGAGTACCCTAAAGAAAAACTGTTTAGCTAATAATGCTAACTCATCCTTAGAGAGAGAGAGAGAGAGAGAGAGAGAGGAATGGTTGCGTGCTTATATTTTGGATCATCTATGCAATTGGAAATTGGTAATATATATGTGATATGAACCAAATCAATCGCACTGAGCCTAGACGACAAAGATCTAATTAAGAGAGTAATGTGGTAATTTTAAATATACATAAATACTAAAAAAATATACTGTTCTTCTAATCTTATGCAAGGTAGAAATATTTGATTGAATATTTTTAGTTTTATGTGAAATAGTTTATTTTTGAGAAATAGGCAGCACGCTATCTGCTTAGTTTATTTCATTTAGAAATAAATTTAGCTAGAAATGTGAATCAACTGGGATTCGAAATGTGAAATAGTTAATAAGCAAAAACGTACAAAATATATCTTAACTATGGATTATTTTAATTTGTCTATCTAATCTTTCAAAATTTTTATTTTACTACGTAACCTTTCAATTTATTTGATTTGAGTCGTTCAATAGCATTTGACTTCAAAATTCAAACTAATTATTTTAATGAATTTATAGTTGCGAGAATTGAATGAAATATGTTAACTAAATCTATAAAGACAAACGACATATTTTTCTCTCTCAAAAAAAAAAGATAAACAACATATCAAATTTTAAAGTTAAAGTACTGCTAACTGATTCAAGTTAAATAAATTAAAAAATTGGATAGTAAAATTAATATTTTAAAATTTTAGACAATTAAATTAAGCTGATTCATAATTCAGATAAGTTTTATGTTTTTTTTTTTCTATTTCATAAAATCTTATTTAGTGGATTGAGTGCAAGCCAGGTTGCCATTCTTTTGATGATGACATAATCAAATATTTTTTTTTTTTAATTTTTCTCTCTCTCTCTTTTTTGGGTGAATCTGTTGTTGGAGATAGTGGTTTTGGCGGAGAAGTGGATGATTGTTGTTTTACCAAACAACTTTTTCTTTTTCATCACTATCCTTCTTTACCAAGTCATTGTCTAGCACTATCCCATGTGGAGGGAGAGACTTGAAGCAAACTATAGTAAAATACTATATCTAAATTAAATAAAAATATTTTATCTACTGAATTTTTTTTTAACAATTCATTTAGCCTCATATTGATAATTTTTTTTATTTTCTACTAGTTCTCTTTAATGATTATAATCGCTTACTGTTCATAAACTGCAATATCCTTTCATGAATTGTACCAAATATCTAATCAAAATCCACATATAAGTAAATGGATATAAATATTTAAATAAGTATGTAAATTAAGCATTAGTAAACTGCATATACATACTATACTAAGGCTTAGTTTGGTATTGAGCTCTTTTAAATAAAATAGAGTTAAGGTAAAAGCATATAGGAATATACTTATGTATTTTTCGGTAGAACTGTAAAAAATATATCTTAATCGACTAATCGCGATATGCGGAATGTAATATTACGTACGGAAACAAACAAGTCATTTTTCTATCATACTTTCTCAGCGCATATAATGCAATTTTCATGCAATGCCAAACGAAGTCTAAGAAGCTAAAATTTTTTATTTTCTACGGTGTGAGGGCATTGGCCTCTGTACTTTAGAAATACTATATTTAAATTCTTCAAATATCAAGTCGGAATAAAATTTAAAATCAAAGTTTATCAATCTTATTTTTGGGAACACTGAATTTGATTAGGCTTAATTTGCTGTGGTTTAAAGTGATTTTATAAAATACAAAAAAATCAACGATTTTAGATTAAATTCGCAGTTATATTAGAAAAAACCAACTATTTAGAAAGATTCTTTGAAGTTTGTTAGAAACCAAGTGAATTTAATCTCGAAATCAAATTCACTTGAATTTGAATCACATAATAGAAAATTTGATTCAATTGTATGAGATTTGGTACCAAACGGGTTGTACATTTCCCTTCCCACTTCGGCGCGGCGTAAGAAACGCCGTTACGAACTCCTCACAAAAGAAACGCCGTTACGAGCACTTAACGGCGCCGTTTTCTCTTTCTTTTTCCCCCTTCTTCTCCCTTTCGCCCTTGTGCCCGTCCCTCTCTTCCCGGCCCCATCAATGGCGATCTCCGAACCCGGTCAACTCCCGGCCGAACCGAACCGGATCCCCTGCACCGTTACCTTCGGCCGGTCCAGCTTCCTCGGCCGCTCCCTCGTCGCCGCGCTCGTCTCCTCCGGCCATTGGACCGTCCGGGTCGCCGACCCCTACCCTTCCCCCGGTCCGGCCCACCAACCCGGTTCACCCGGCCCGTTTCACCTCCCGGTCGACTTCTCGGACCGGTCCCAGGTCATCCCCGCCCTCGCCGGATCCGTCGTCGTCTTCCACATCGACCCCACCACCACCACCTCTTCCTCCTCCATTTTCTCCACCACCACCCCCAATTTCTCCGAACTCCACGCCCTAGCCATTGGGGCCACCAAAACCCTAATCTCCGCCGCAATCGAGTGCGGCGTGCGCCGCGTCGTCTACACCGGCTCCGCCGCAGTCGCCTTCGACGGCTGCCGCGACGTCGTGCTCGGCGACGAGTCCGTGCCCTACCCCGATAAGGTCCCTGCCCCATTTCCCATTCCCCGATCTGGGTTCTTCTCAAAATTTGATTTTGATTCGTGAATTTGAGTTTGATTTGGTGTATTTGGTATGTAGTATGAGGACATTTTGGATGAGCTGAGGGCGCAGGTGGAGATGATGGTGTTGGACGCGAACGGGAGGGGTGGGATGGCGACGTGCGCGCTCCGGCCGAGCTATCCGTTCGGGCCAGGGGATCCGAATCTCGTGCCGTTCTTCGTTGCATGTGCGACATCCTTTTGGAATAAGGTGAATGGTTATTATCTATTTTCTCGCACATTTTTCATCTAACTATTCGAGTGAATAGTGTGTTAGTCTAGCTTTTGCTATTTATGTTTATGTTCCAAGTGCATGTAAACTAACAAATTGGAAATTAGGGAAGTTAAGGGATTTTTTTTGGGTCTAGTTGGAGCTTCTGCAGAGGTGTTGTTTATATAGAGCCGTTCAAGGGAGCTCTATTGAAATCCATCAGCAGCTTCCTGCAGCTGCTACAAGAAGAAGCTTCAATTGTTGCTTCTCCTTTTGGATAATGCCGCAGCTAGAACATCTAGACTTTTTGTTTGTTGGATGCTTGGCTTTGACTACTTGATTAAAGAAGTTGTTCTGGGATCTGGGCCAGAAATGATCTAAATTCGTTGGGCTAAAACAGGATCGGGCAAAATAACTTGGACAACGTTGGTGAGACAAAAGTACAAAGAACTTGCATACTGCATGAAATTAGATTGCTATGGCACAAAGAACATTTGTATTTTGTCTTGCATTGTCATGAGTATTAGCCCCTGCTGCAAATAGTCTTGTTTTTGTAATTTTAACAAATTAAGTATTTATTTTCTCTGATGATTTGATTCCTTGTGTTGAAAGCAGAACCTAGTTTGCAATAGCTAATGGACTTCCAAAACTGCTTCTCTTTCAGTTTATAGTAGGAGATGGTAAAAATATGTATGACTTCACATATGTGGAGAATGTGGCCCATGCTAATATTTGTGCTGAGAAAGCTCTACGTTCAGACCCAGCTTCTGTTGCAGGAAAGGTATTGTTTCTAAAGATATTGTTGCCAATTCATATTCATTGATTAACCAACTGCTTTTATGGCTGACGTTTTTGATTTCTCACTACTAAATGGCAGTCATTTTTTGTTACAAATGATGAGCCAGTGGAGCTTTGGGAGTTTATTTCTAGTATACAAGAAGGCTTGGGATATCAGAGGTACCTTCAATGCATTTTTCATTGTCCAGCTGTTCTTTAAGGTTTTGTCTTGATTCACATATTTGCCTTGAGAATTGCTCTTGAGAACATGTTTTTTCCAAATGGAAAAAGTTGTGTTTGAGTAGATCTGTTCGAATAGACCCAAGCACTTTTTTGTTAAATCCCTCAATAGCTTTCACCAGGGCTAAACACTCAGACCTCTTTTTTTGTCAAAATATCAAGCTTCTACTTATAGTAGAGGAGATGTTTAACTAGGCTAAATGAACAAAGAGTGGACGAGGCAGTAATAATGTTATCTTTATTAGTTAATTTCATGATTATGAGTGGATTCTGATTTCTATATCCAAATAGTAGCAACGACTAGCTTTAAATTCTTGGAATTTACTGCTTATTGCAAAGATTTGAGCACAAAGACAACTAATCAATATTCTGTCAAATTGAGGGGGTATGTATTTTCCTCTGTCATTTTTTTTGGACCGAATTCATTTGTTTTTGCTTGCGCTTACCAGATTTATTTGTTTTGGCAATGAAGCTTCAGTACTTTTCCCGCTTAAATTAAGCTCTTTACTTAGCACACCTTTCGTTTTATCATATATCAGTGGATTACTGAAATTTCCTTCAAATAGCTGTAGGTTGGATGTAGGTGGTTTCTTTTAGAAAGTGCTGATACTGTCTGTTTCATTCAGGGCCACAATTAATATTTCTGCAAATCTTGTATTCCTACTTGTTCTGCTTGCCAGAAAGTTTAGCGAAAAGGTGTTTTTGCATAGAATATCCAATCCAATACCTGGTCCTGCTACGGTTCACGCTCTGGCATGCACGAGGACTTTCAGTTGTTCGAGAGCTAAAAACATTCTTGGTTATTCTCCAGTCTTATCAATGGAGGTGAGCTGGTTTTAAATTTCGTCTATTGCAAAAATAATTATACTCTTTTTGTCTTTTTCAATTGGCTTTCAGCTCATTGGTATTGTTTTTAATGCTATGTTGTAATCCATTGTCCTCACTTGTGAAGTTAAGGCTATGTTCCTTGCTGACAAACTTTTCTGAAATCGTATACAGGCTTTGTTAATGTAAGTATATGATGAAATTTCCTGCTCTTCTACCTTGAGTGTACTGGTTTTTATATTTCTTAAGCTCGATGAGCCTATGCACAAAATTACTATCATACAGATGTAATGAACATTTTAATGATAATGTCTAATGGAGTTTCAATTGATCATATGTTTATTGGTGAATACACAGGAAGGTATCGTGCGAACTTTGGAGTCATTCTCAGAACTAGCTAAAAATTCAGGTTCTTCAAGACTGCGAGATTTTACTGCACCGTCAAAAGCAGACCAACTATTAGGTGGCGGAGTAGGTCAGATCAGCTGCTTTATCCGAAACATTCTTTTGAATTGGACATATGCCAAACCTAAAGATACCTAATTCATCAAATTTCTTGCACCGTAATGACTTGTCATGCATTTACTGTAGCATTTTCTTTTTCTATTTTTGCTTTGAGTTACCCTGAGATGTATCTTTTATATAATTCCAAGGGCGAAGCGATTCGTGGTCCTCCATGTTATGTGGAAGTTTCATAGTTCTTAGATGTACATTTTGATCCAATTTAATAAAGAAAATTAATGGAAACAATAGATGCAACAAAATACAAAGTGCTGCGATCCAATTTAGAAATTGAAAGTTTGGGGGCCTGAATTGGGACTATGCTAAAAGGTTGAGGACCCCTAGTGTGGTTTGCCCTGTTTTTATTCCGAGATCTTGGGTTCATCTTGTTTTGTCTTATTGCAGTTGCTGATATATTGCTATGGAGGGATGAGAAGAAAACATTTACTTATCTGGCTTTACTCTTTCTGCTGTTCTACTGGTTTCTGCTTTCCGGAAGAACTTTTATCTCTTCGTTTGCAAGAATCTTATTGCTGGTCTCAGTCACTCTTTTTGTCCATGGCATCCTACCTTTGTCAATGTAGGTACCCTCTTTATGATTTTACATGATTATGCAGAAAAATATTCACAAATAATAGAATTCTGGTGATTTTTTTTCATCACAATAGTTGCGAAGTCATCTATTAGTTGTAATAATCCAAAGTAGTTTATGAAGTTTGTTTATCCGTATGTGTAACACAAGAGGTACTGGTTTATATTATACTGAATCACTGATATTGGTTTATATTTTGCTGATATTGCAGACAGCTGCATTCTTGAACTGGATATGACTTTGGTATATTCATGTCCCTTCAAAACTCTGAATTTTCATATTTGTCCTCAAAACTTAATTTCTAACAAATATGGCCTTGTCACCTATAAATATTTTGAATATCTTTTTCTAGTGTGTAACCAATTTGTCTCTTATATTGGATGGCTGCCCAAGTTAATAAGGATGATTTTGGTATGAAACATCCTTTTCAAGGTATACATATGGAAATTCAGAGTTGAGAGGGGCATGTATTATTTAAGCTGAGGAATTACAGATATATATACAAAAAAGCCCCTTAGAATTTTATCTCTTGCTTTCTCCTAAGTGCTCTATTTCTTTCTCTTGTATCTTAATCTGTGAGAACAAACTTGTACTTATAGGTTTGGTCTGACAATTGAGAAGGTCCCTTCATCTTGCTTTGAAGTCTCAGAGCAAACATTGCAAAATTTGTTTGGTTTTGCGGCATCTATATGGAATAAAGGCTTTCATGTAATGAAGTTGCTTGCCAAAGGTGATGACTGGGAAGTTCTTTTCAAGGTATGTTTATATGTTTGTGTGGCATAAACTACTTCACTGTCAATTTTCTTTTACATAATCTTTCTTTCATCTTTAAATTTCCACAGCTCCAATTATGGTTCTCTGCGAACTTTGATTTCACCTTAAATCAAATTGAAAATTTTGTTTCAGATATTAACACAACAGATAGACTGTTGTTATTTTCGTGAGTTCTACAAGAATACTACTAGATAAGCCACTATAAGCAAATATTTTTCCATGGCAAAAAACCGAAAGGGCTAATTTATGATGAGTGATGTGTTCATCTTGGTAAACCATTGTATGATCTATCTCTGATTTTAATTCATGCAGTCGATTGCTTCTATATGTATTCTAAAGTTGCTGTTCCGTTTCTCACTCGCAACATTGATTGGAGTTGGTAAGGTTTCAACCTAAAAACCTTGTTAATTTCCAAATAATAGTGCTTTGTTTTTTCTTTGTCAACTTTCTCACTGCATCTTTTATATTACAGGGTTGACATGCATGTTCATCATCTTCATTGTCTATGAACAGTGTGAAGAGGAAGTTGACAGTCTAATTGCAACAGCTTCAGTTAGAATTGAAGCATTAAAGAAAAAATTTGTCAGTAAACTATCAAGCTTCTTGACGAAATATATTCCCCAGAGTTGATGATGACTGATCCTCCATTTCTCTCACCGTGAACTTGGAAATTAAAATGCATCATCTTTGTGACATGCTTCCGTTGCGGCTTCTGTTGTTGATTTAATCTTCTATGTATAGAGAGGTATTCATGCAATTAGTGATTTGAGGTTTGATAATTCATCTATCTTTCGGTCTTTCTACTAATTATGTAGTTATTATGATAGTCTTATTCTCATGATTTCATGTAATTAAAAGAATAAATAACATTGCTATATGTTCTGTCATTCTCATGCGTATATTTCAACATCAGTAGCAAATTCATCCATCAGCTATGTTTTTGTACTGGTTAATTATATATCTCCGATAAAGGTTTCACATATTTCTTCTACATATTCGAACAATTCTTATACAAGAACTCTCTTATAGTTGGTCTGAGAATTTTATACTAATTGAGTATTTCATACTAATTGCATATGCTCAAAATGAAAAAAAGATACTATGCTATTTTATTTGGTTCTACACATATATCGGCACAAAGCATTTTCCCCTATTGTTAATATAGTTCTTCATGCCGCATCTTGTGTTTATTTGGTCTGGCTTTGGCTCTGCTTCTCTAACCCCTGAAACAGCAGTCAGACCCTGAAGCTTGCTACTGGAGAAAGCTATAATGAACTTCTAGGCTGCAAAATTTGTGGGTCCAATTTGAAGCTTCCGCTTCTGCTATAGTGAAAATCTATTAGGATGATTTACTGGAAAAGCTGTTAGTGTTCCTTTAAAAGATCAACTGAGATAGCACTTCTGTGGAAACTACAGCCGAAGCAAAGAGGCCTATACTATAGTGTTGCAAAGGGACTCTTTCTCATGACCTCCAAAATTTATGTTTGATTATCTTTCAGATACTTGGTTGGCAAGTTTGGTTCAACAAGTGTTTCCATAACCGAGCAGTTGGCCGATGATCCTATTTCGAGAAAGGAAAAGCGATTTGCTTGCACTTAAAAAGTAAACAAAATTTAGAGTGCGTGGTATAAGTATGTATCTGGTGTTCTTTTTCGAATGTCAAATACTTTGGGTGATGGTTGTGTTTTTCGGTGTTTGTGGTTCCTTGCATTGGATTGTTGCATTTGTATGTGATGCTTTGTTTGAATGTAAATGGCTCTTTTTATTGGTCAATATTCTCCTTCTGTCACACTATTTATGATCGTGCCGAAGTTTATGCTTAAAATCCAAAATTTGTATATATACCCTTCTTCTAAATAGGGTTGGAGCTTTCTGTTGAAAAGTGTATTCAACACAGATGTGGCAATGATGGGTTATCTTAGGCTTCATTTATAAACTTGAGCAAGAAATTAGGAATTTGACGCTATTAATGCAAACAGATGCAAAATCTGAAGTGATTATCTCCTTCTGGTTGTATTCATTTTAGAAAGAAGTGATCAAAACCATAATGACTAGGCATTTACATTGCACAAGGTTTATTTTTTTTTAATGCAAATAAGGAAAAGCAGAGGATGTTCAAACATAGATTTATTTGCCTCTAGTTAGAACTGTAGCATAGGGAGCAAAACTGCTTTTAGCTAAGAAGCCTCTCTCTTGCTGCACTCAGCTCCTTTGAGACTTTCGTCATGTCGCATCGTTCGTACGGCGATTCGTTCGAACATGAGAGACCGCAGTCGAACACCGAAACTACGCAATCTCGCATACACTCTTCTCGATAAGCCACATCATTATCAACTGAGTGCAGGTTTCTGTCCATGATGTCCATGAGATGTTTAGGAGAAGCAGCAGCAGCACGAACATATCCACGAAGGCTCAGTCCATCTTTGAACATGTTGTCGACGGGGCTCATTCCAGTGAACATCTCCAGCAGAAGAATTCCATAGCTGTACACGTCGCCGAGCCTAGATGGTTTACAGCCCATTCCATACTCTGCACAACATTAGTAAATTGGAAACAGATGATACAAGATTCTCAAGTGAATTCATTTGGATTTGGTTCCACTGTTTCCAAGCCATAGTTACAAAAACTAAATTTGATCTTTTAGATTATTTATATTAACTCAAAAATAGCATTCAATATGTACAAATGAAGTTCCAGCATTTGCTTTTAGTAGTAAGCATCAAGCAGTTTATTCTAACTCTAGTATGCCGATTTTTGTAGCTAATATGTAGTATCCTTTTTATTTCCTACAATATTTTGTTCCCCTTTCTATAATTTTTACACTAAATCTTTAATTTTATTTATTAAATTTTATGCTATTCACTTGTTTTTGCTTCAAAAGAAAGTGAGCAGCAAAAAGTATTAGATATAGTATAGTTAGGAATCAAATTGAGATGTGTTATATTGTTTTTTTTTCTGAAATGCTGTAAAGCATGAAAAAAGTTAGCATTTCATTGCATATTTCTCACCTGGAGGAACATAGCCAATAGATCCTTTGATTCCCACAGTACTAGTAGATGAACGCTCAGATGATTCGTCAGGCGGTTGCCGCAGAAACTTTGCTAACCCGAAATCACCCACATGCGCCGTCATATCGTTGTCGAGAAGGACGTTGCTGGGCTTAAGATCACAGTGAACAATCGGCACCGACCCTTCGTGATGAAGATACTCCAATGCCGAGGCTACGTTGACAGCTATGTTCAACCTCTGGATTAGGCTTAGGCTTCTAAATGGCCAATTCTCGCGTGCATTTGGATGTAGCCACTCTTCTAAGCTTCCATTAGGCATGTACTCAAATACCAAGGCCTTGAAATTGTTACCGCGGTGATCCAAACTAGAGCACGATGTAAGAATTTTGACAAGATTTCGATGTCGAATGCTTCTCAGGGCCTCACATTCAGACATAAAACTCCTGAAAGCCCCATGCTGTTGAAGGTTAAGCACTTTCACTGCGACGATGTCGGCATTTTCATAGTTCATGGCGGCTTTATAAACCGACCCAAAACTTCCCCTGCCGATCAGATTATTTGAGGAGAACCCATCTGTAGCCCTCAAGAGCTCATCGTAAGATACTTTCGCGTGTCGGGTTCTTAAGGAAAACCTCGACAACGGCTTTCTCTGTGAGTTTTTAATCAAGTGATGTACCCCAAGCAAGCCCATGATTATAATCAAACACAAAATTGCTCCACCTACGGGAATGAGTATTACCTTGAGTTTATAATCAGAGTGATGTTTTGCTGCAAAGGCATCCGAAGTGCATTTTGGCAAGTGTAATTCTGGATTTCCGCCACAGAGTTTAGAGTTTCCGATAAGTGAGACTTCGCTCGCATTCTTAAAAACCCCTTTCATTGGCACTTGACCCTCGAAACTGTTGAAGGAGAGATTCAAGTATTTTAGATCCGGGAGCTCATCAAGGAATGCGGGTATTTGGCCCGAGTAGAAGTTTTTCGAGAGATCAAGCTTCTTAAGCCCTCTTAAATTGCTAATGGAGGAAGGAATGGACCCTTGAAATAAGTTATTCTCTAAATGAAGGATTTCCAAGATTGTGCATTTGCCAATGGTGTCTGGAATCTCACCAGAGAGCCTGTTATTTGAGAGATCAAGCGCCCTGATATTTATCAAGTTGCCCACTTCCAACGGTAATGAACCGTTTAGTAAATTATGCGACAAGTCGAGGAAGCTTGCGAGCGACGAAAGCCTCAAAACTTCTTGCGGAATGCTACCGCTTAGCCTATTATTTGATAGATTTAACAACTCTAGCATTAACATCTTGCTTAATGTCGGTGGAATGGCTCCTTCAAATTCGTTGCTGCCGAGATAGAGCTTGTCCATTAATGTTAGGTTGCCCAAGGTCGGAAGAATTTCACCCGAGAGCATGTTGTCCGACAGATCCAAGTACTGTAATTGCCAAAGATGGCTGATTTCTATGGGAATAGTGCCTCGAAGATCGTTAACGCTCATGTCAAGAAAAGTTAGATTGATGAGCTTCTCAATCTCAGTAGGTATAATTCCTGATATTTGGTTGTTACTGAGTAACAAAAAATTAAGACTGGTGGAAAAATTGACTATTGATTTGGGCATCATGCCTTGAAGTAGATTGTATCTTAGATCCAACACTTGGAGACTGGTGCAGTTGGTCAGTGCTGTAATGAAGCTCCACTCACTGAGCTTCCTGGCTTCGAGTCGATTGAGGGCCAGTGTGAGCCACGAGAGACTCTGCAAGGCTCCAAGGCTCGGCGGTATCGTGCCATGGAATGCATTGGACTCTAGCTCAAGGTAGTTGAGCTCAGAAGCGTTGGACAAGGATGCTGGAATTCGCCCCCGGAGCTGATTCTTAGTCATAACAAGGACTTGAAGGTTCGGAAGAGCATTTCCGATATCAGAGGGTAGAGTTCCCTCGAGTTGGTTATAATAGAGTTGAAAGGTGTTCAGGGATGATAGATTGTAAAGGGATGACGGTATTTCTCCTGTTAAGTTGTTCATCCCGAGACTGAGATATTCGAGAGATGAAAGTCGTCCGAGCGAGATTGGGATCGTCCCGGAGAGATTATTAGAAGTGCAGTCCAGGTAAGAGAGGAATGGAAGTTCTGCAAAGTGAGGAATTTCACCATGAAGGTTGTTTTCTCGTAGCAAAAGCAGGTTCAGAGAGGAGAGGTTCGTAAGAGTCGACGGAATGGTTCCTGTGAGACTAGTGTATTGGATTTCAAGTATCTGCAAGGAGAGAAGGCTACCGAAGGATGAAGGCATGGCTCCTGACAAGTTATTATTATCTAAAGAAAGAATGAGTAGAGAAGAAAGATTCCCAATTGAATCTGGGATCGTCCCTTGTAACATGTTTTGACTCAGGATGAGCTTTCTAAGACCGGAAAGACGCGATAGAGTTGGCGGGATCTCACCGTCGAGCTTATTATCTCGCAAGTTAAGTACTTGAAGATTAGAGCAATTGCCGAGCGAAGACGGGATCATTCCGCGAAGAGAATTCTCACTCAAGTTGAGATATTGCAGCCGGCGCAAGCTGCCTAGGTCCTCCGGGATGCTTCCGTCTAGCATGTTGTCGGACAGGTCGATCCTCCGGAGGAACGTGAGTTTGGCTACGGCAGGCGATACGAAACCAGCCAGGCGAAGAGACTTGAGGTCGAGGGCTGTGACCCGGTGGGGATGGCGGCGGCTGCAGGAGACGCCGTGCCACCTGCAGTAGTGGAGAGAGCCGTTGTTCCACGAGGAGAGCGCTCCGAACGGATCGTCATCGACGAGGGACTTGAAGGAGAGGAGGGCGGCGCGGTCGGATGCAGCTGGCTCGATCCCGAGAGTGGCGTACTTGGCGGTGGAGATCACATACAGCAGAATGATGAGAAAAATTAGTGCATGGAAGCCTTCCATTCTACGAACTAAGACAAGAGAAAGCTAAAGCTATAGCAATCCTGCAGCACCCAGCTCTTCGCTGGTATTTGTTGTTGGCAACTGGATATATAATAAACTAAATTCCATGCTTAGTCAAAAAGCCAATTGTTGTAGTAAGGGCCTGTTTGCCTAGCTTCTAAAAAAATGATTTCTGAAAAAATAATTTTGGTTTGAGGAAGTGATTTTAGTTAAAAACTATAGAGCGTTTGGTAAATTTTAAATAAAAGTGATTTTTCTAAAGTGATTTTGAAAAGCTGTTTGGCAAATTTTTTTTGATATTGCCATAAATTAATATTTTTATTAAATTTTATTTTAAATTAATTTAAAATCTAAATTTAAATTTGAATTAAAATTAAAACTTTTAAATTTCAAAATTGTACAAAATTTAAAATTTGATATTTTAATTTTAAAAATAATTTAAAATTTAAAAAATTTAAAATTTAAAATAATTATGAAATTTAGAAATTAAAAATATAAATATAAATTTAAAAATAAATATATTATGAATTTTAAAATATTAAATTTTAATATATAAAAATATAAATTTAAATTAAAATTTCAAACTTTAAATTTAGAATTTTGAATTTAAAATTTAAAATCTAAATTTAAAATTTAAAATTTAAAATTTAAATTTAAATTTTGAAATTTAAAATTTAAAATTTAAAATCTAAATGTAAAAATATAAATAATTATGAAATTTAAAATATAAAATATTTATATTTAAAAATATTAAATTTTAAATTTCAAAATTTAAATTTAAAAATTAAAATTAAAAATAAAAATTAAAATTAAATTTAAAAATTAAAATTAAAAATTAAAAATTAAAAATTAAAATTAAAATTAAAATTTAAAATTAAAAATTTAAAATAATTATGAAATTTAAAATATAAAATATAAAATTTGAATATTTAAAATTTAAAATTTAAAATTTAAAATTTAAAATTTAAAATTTAAAATTTGAATATTTAAAATTTAAAATTTAAAATTTAAAATTTAAAATTTGAATATTTAAATATTAAATATTAAATATTTAAAATTTAAATATTAAAATTTGAAATTTTAAATTTTTAAAATTTGAAATTTATAATTTGAAGATTAAAAATTATAATTTAAAATTTAAAAATTTAAAATTTTTACATTTAAATTTTAAAATCTCAAATTTTAGATTTGAAATTTTATCTTAAATTTGAAATTTGAAATTTGAAAATTGAAAATTGAAAATTGAAAATTGAAATTTTTAAAATTTAAAATTTTAAAATCTAAAATTTGAGATTTGAAATTTAAAATTAAAATTTAAAATTAAAATTTAAAATTTAAAGTTTGAAATCTTTTTTTAAAAATTTAAAATTTAAAAGTTAAAATTTAAAAATTCAAAGATGAATCTGAAAATTAAAATTTAAAATTAAAATTAAAATTAAATATTTAAATTAAAATTAAAATAAAAAATTGAAGTTTAAATCCAAAATCAGAATCAGATTTCAAAAACAGTTTTTTTTCTGTTTCTAATTCTGAGGTATTCAAAATTAGTTTTTTGATTCTACAAAGCAGAATCAGATTTGAAAAGTGAGTTGCCAAACGCTTTATTGAGCCGAAAATTACTTTTCAGCCCAAAAGTATTTTTTAAAAGTTAGACCAAACACCCCTAAGGACGTAAAACTATGGTGTGTGAATTCTTTTGTACCTAGTGATGCGTGCAATTAATACTTCTGCAAAATGTCACAAATGGTAGTTAGTATCCGAGAATTTAAATTCAAAATTTAGTTGTTTTATATTTTAGCTATCCGGATAGCTAAAAGCACCTATCTCTATTTGTTGTTGAATATTCGTGCACCGTAAAAAATAAATGAAGTGGATAGCTATAGGGGTGGCAATCCAGCTTACTGTTCGCGAGCCAGCTCGTGTTCGGCTTGAAATGAGCTCAAGATCGAATCGTTCTTTTAATAAGCGAGCCAAACACGAGCTGAATTTTTCAGCTCGTTTAATAAACGAGCCGAACATGAGCTGGGGTCAGCTCGCTCGTGTTCGGGTCGATAACAGCTCGAATACATATATTTTATATTTATATAATTTATATTTATATATATTTATATATACAAATAAATAATTATATATATAATATATATATTTTTATTATTTGATTTTTAGCCAAAAAAATATAAAGCCGAGCTCAATTATAAAGAGACTTATTTATATGTAAAGTTTCAACAATTAGATTAAAGTCTAGTGAGTAATATTTTATAAACTTATTTTTTATGTAGATCCAATCTAATCAATTTAACTTATTGTTCGTTGGCCAGCTCGTGAACCAGCTCGTATTCGGCTCGTTAATAAACAAGCCGAACACAAGCTGAATTTTTCGACTCGATACTTTAATGAGCCAGCTCGTGTTTGGCTCGTTGACGCCCCTAGATAGCTAAGACTATCTAGTTATAATTGTACATTTTCTTTTTTGAGAGATAGGTAGCACGCTGCCCGCTTCATTTATTTCATTTAGGAATAAACTAAGCTAGAAATGTGAATCAACTAGGATTCGAACTTGGGTCTCGAGTACCAACCACCAAGTCCTTTGCCACTTGTTCTAGGAACGGTTGGTTATAGTTGTACATTTTCGTATTGCAAAAAATGAATGGAGTGAGTAGCTAGAAGCACCTACTAACTAGTATGTCAAATACTTTGGGTGATGGTTGTGTTTTTCGGTGTTGGTGGTTCCTTGCATTGGATTCTTGCATTTGTATGTGACGCTTTGTTTGAATGTAAATAGCTCTTTTTCTTGGTTAATATTCTCCTTCTGTCATACTATTTATGATCTTTCCGTAGTTTGTGCTTAAAGTCTAAAATTAGTACATACATCCTTCTATTTATGATCTTTCCGTAGTTTGTGCTTAAAGTCTAAAATTAGTACATACATCCTTCTAAATAGGCTTGAAGCTTATTATAGAATTATACAATTTAACTTGATAGATATAATCTACACTATAATTTATAAACTCTTATGAAAATTCATGCACTTTTGTCTACATGGCGATATTAGCTTAATTTTGTAATTTCGTGGAACCTATTTGTCATACTAAATTACATGCCGCTCGCCGCTCGTCCCAACTAGATGCTGCTCCAACTCCTGATGCTCCCATATTGATCTGGACGGGTGAGAGTTGGAGTGGAGCCCACTTTTTATTCATCCCAATTCTTCTGTCTTTCCCATTTTCCACATTCATTTGATCAGAAGAAAGGGGTACGACCGTACGGGGGGTCGGGCCCACTTTTTTTTAAGTTGAAATTCAACGCGGTGTTCTCTCATGCTAATTTGGCCAGAGGGAATTAGGGTTAGGGTCAACTTCTTTTTTTCAAAGTTTCAGATTTACAAGATACAAAGTTTTTCATTTACAAGATTATCGAACCTGCCCAGATCTTTTTCCATCCCAAATTCTCCCCTCTCTCCCATTCTCCACGTCGGAGTTGGGTGGGGCCCCTTTTTTACAAACTAAATTCTCCTCCTCTCTCTCATTCTCTATCAATTTTTCTGATATTTTACAATAAAACGAATTTTTAACTAATCAATATTATAAAATTAAAATTTATATTTAATATATGTAATATAAACTATACAAAAAGTTATGTGTAAAAAATTACATAATTTAAATTTTTATAATAATATTTTAGAAATGTAGACAACAAAATTTAGTTTTACACCCCGATGGTACAAAATATTTTTCATCCACCATTTTATCTTTTCTTCTCATCTATAAAAAATTGTTGTTTAATAAATGAGCCGAATACAACCTGGGGTCAACTCTCTCATGTTCAGCTCAATAACAGCTCCAATATATATATTTATATAACTTATTTAATTTATATTTATATATATAAATAAATAATTGTATGTATAATATATATATTTTATTATTTAATAGTAAAAGAAATATAAAGTTGAGCTCAATTAAAGAAAGACTCATTTATATATAAAGTTTCAACCATTAGATCAAAGTTTTGTGGGTAAGATTTTATAAATTTATTTTTTATATATATCAAATCTAATTCATTTAATTTATTGTTTGTTGCCCGCTCGCGAGCCAGCTCGTGTTCGACTTGTTAATTAACCAGCGGAGCACGAGCTGAATTCTTCGTATATAATAATTTATTAATTTTATAGTTTAGAGTTTCTTCTTTCTTCGTTCATTAGTTTGAGATATTTATAGGTCCAACTCAACCTAATGGGTCCAAAATCATTACCGAATATAAAAAATATCGTCACCAAATATCTATTATGCCGACAAAAATTATTGTCATATGTTGCTGCAAAGGATTCCACTAGCCACCAAATTGTTACAAGTCGGGGCAACAATATTTTTCCACCAAAGTAAAATTTGGAGGCAACTATTTATCGCCACCAATTACCAAGATTTGGTGGAAACTAGTTTTTGCCACTAGCATTCAACTTTAGGCGGCGGATATTTATCGCCACCAAATGTGAGATATGGTGGCAAATATTTATCGCCACATTTAAATGTGATATTTAATGACAAATATTTATCGCCATTAAATATGACATTTGGTGGCGCAATTATTTATCGCCATATTATTTTTGCCATCAATACGTGCTCTAATCAAAAGCAGATATTTCGTCCTATTTTACTTCGTTCTACATATGCTAATGTAGGCCTACATATCATGCTTTCGGTTGATCAAGTTCTCTTTTGATTTAACCCAAGAAGCAGCAAACAAATTCTGGAACTTATGCTACTAGAGAAATCTGAAATGAGTTTCGTCTGTACCACATAGAAAGAGTTGGTAAAAGACTTACAATTTGAATAAATTTAAAATATACCCCAAACTCACTCTTACATCTATGTGTGTGTGTGTGTGTGTGTGTGTTTTTTTTTTGAGAAATAGATAGTATACTACCCGCTTCGTTTATTTTATTTAGACATAAACTTAGCTGAAAATGTGAATCAACTAGGATTCGAATTCGAAATCTCATGTATCAACCACTAAACCTTTTGTCACTTGCGCTAGAGATGATCGGATACATCTATGTGTGTGTGTTGATACACCTTAATTAATAGTCCCTTTCGGACATGCCATATATGTCACCTAGCTACTAGTGTAATTAAAGAGATGCGCATGCATGTATCTTTTTTCCTTACTAAAGCTTTTTGCATTGAATTGTTCCCTCTCTAAAATAATTCTTGCTTTAATCTCGTTACGACAGATAGATACTGTTAAAATAAAAATTTATAAAAAATTAATATCAGTTTAGTACAAAATATAATAAATATAGTCCATATTATAGGCAAACACTTTTAAAAAAATAAAACTATAATGAAAAAAAATCAATTGTTCCAACAAAATTATTCAAGCTTGTTCAAAAAAAAATCGCTATCATGTAAATGGATGATTAAAATTATTTTTCTAACACAATAATCAAATAAAATATCATATGGGAGTTGATATAACTAAAAAAAAAAAAATCACAATAATATGCAAGACAATTTACAATAATATATATATATATATATATATATAATCAATTAATTGACTCTGAATATGAAACACAACAAAGGTTCGAATTTGCTAATTTCGATCCATCATCACAATAAACGATTTCACACTATTGGCAAAGATAATGTGAAGCCATACATTCTCGGGAGATGATGTGAAACCATACATCCCTCAAGTGGTCCGTCGAGGCCTCAAAGCGCGTAATGTTGAAAGCAATGTTGGAGGAACCTAAGATTTTGAAAGGTTTATTGCTTTAAATTTAAAAATTTTGACACATTCTCAAGAAATTTCAACAAAACTTTTGTTAAAATTTAAGAAAGAGGGTGAAAGACCAAAAAGTAAAGGAAAGGGGTAAAAAAAAAAAACTCTTTAAGCCTTAGTAAATCTAAGGAAAAAGAGAAAAACTTTTTTAAAAGAAGTAGGCCCCACTCCTCTTCAAATTAAGAGGGTGGGTACACGTAGAATTTAGTCATAGAAATTAATGTATAGGTATAGATTTTTCACACTATTGGCAGAGATAATGTGAAACCATATATTCTTAGGAGATAATGTGAAACCATACATCCTTCAAGTCGTCTGTCAAGGCCTTGAAGCACGTGATGTTGAAAGCAATGGAGGAGAAGCCTAAGATTTCGAAAGGATTGTTGCTTGAAATTTAAAAATTTTGACACATTCTCAAGAAATTTCAACAATTTTTTGTTAAAATTTAAGGAAGAAGGTGGAAAACCAAAAAGTAAAGGAAACGGGTAAAAAAAAAAAAAACTCTTTATATGCCTTAGTAAATTTAAAAAAAAGGAGAAAAAAAAAAAAAAAAAAAAAAAAAAAAAGGCCCCATTCCTCAAATTAAGAGGGTGGGTACACGTAGAATTTAGTCATGGAGATTAATATATAGGTATAGGAGTATAGATTACAGGTTGGGAGCTATCTCGGGTACACACATAAAATTCTCACTTGAGCTAAAAAGAAAAAAGAAAAAAAGAAAAAAGAAAATGGTACGAGTAAATTATGTTTGGATTGTTGAAAAAGGAAAAAAAATACATAAAAAAATTTACCGGTCATAATAATATTTTCCTTGAAACGTTTACTGTTTACTTAATTATAGTCGATCTAGATTAGGAGTGGAAATCCAGCTCGCTGTCCACGAGTGAGTTCGTGTTCGGCTCGAAATGAGCTCGTGTTCGGATCGAATGACCCATTTAGTAAATGAGCTGAATAAGAGTTTGAATTTTTCAGCTCATTTAATAAACGAGCTGCAAACGAGCTGGGGCAAGCTTGCTTGCGTTGGAATCGAATACATATATTTTATATTTATATAATTTATATTTATATATATAAATAAATAATTATATAAAAAATATAAAAATATAAAAATATAGATTTTCATTATTTTATTTTTAGTCCAATCTAAATATAAAGCCAACTCAATTATAAAAAGACATATTTATATATATGTGAACTTTCTACCATTAGATTAAAGTCTAATAGATAATAAGTTTTCATAAATTTTATTTTTTATATATATTCTTTCTAATCCTTAACTTGTTATTTGTGAGCAAGTTTGTGTTCGGCTCATTAAAAAATGAGAACACACATTAAAAATGAGCCAAACATGAGAAGCATTTTTTGGCTCAATACTTTAACGAGCCAACTCATGTTGAAACGTGCTGAACACAAGCTAGTTGACACCCCTAATCTGGATGTTATGTTTAGTTTGTTCAAATCTAGTTAATTATGACTAGTGTACAATGATCGGAAATACGAATTAATTTATCTTAATATTTCAGATGACTAGTAATTCGGCATTTGTTCTGCATGCCTCTTAACTTCGTTAACTTGGTCAATTTATTTATTTAGAGATGGGTGTTTTGATCACAACCGGCTTAATTGGAGGTGGTCCAAATGTAACAAAAAAAATGCATAATTAATTAGGTACTTATGGTCACTCGGAGTTTTTCACGAGTCAAATCCGGTGGAATTACATATATTTCTCACTATAAAAAAATGTGGCCGAGAAAACGGCATATAAAGCGCGAAAGCTAAAATTATTTAAATTGTTCTTTCTTTCGTTTTTCATTTCGAAAATCACCGGCTTTTGCTTTAAAGAAAATCTATTAGGATGTTTATTGAAAAGCTGTGAGTGCTAACTCCTTCACAAGCTCGATTGAGATAGCACTAGCTACTGCAGCAGTAGAAGCAAAGAGGCTTATAGTGTCGCCAAAAGTATTGATCATTTTTACAACTTCCAAGATTTATTGTTTGATCATCTTTCGGATATTTGGTTGACGAGTTTTGGATCAAGAAAATTTTTCGTAACCAAGCGGTTGGCCGATGATCGATCCTATTTCCAGAAAGAAAAAGCGATTTGCTTGCACCTCAGAAAGTACAAGAAATTCAGGGTGGGCGGTGTATGCATGTATGTATCTGGTGTTCTTTTTCCGTTGCGTCAAATTCACGTTGGGCGATCGCATCTGAAACCTCTCATTCATCGCAACTTTGGTGTTAGAAACAGCTAGCATTTGGTTGTGTTTTTCAGAGTCTTTGTGGTCCTTTGCATTGGATTCTTGCTTTTACATGTGATGCTTTGTTTGATTGTAAATGGTTTTGTTGTTGTCGTTGTGGTCAATGTCCTCCTTTCATACTATTTTATGATCTTTCTCTCTATTTTGTGCTAATTTTAGGTAAACATGCATGGAGTCACTGCAAATATAGGCCATGTAAAATAGGACCCTCAATTTCATTGTTCTTTTTCAATAGACACCTTCTGAACTTTATTTATTTCGTTCGGGTTATTTCAGTTTATTGAATTGGGATTTTGTTAAAACTAAACTCTCTGGGAACTAAAATTCTATTGTTTCCTGACATCATGTACTGATTGAAGCATCTCAAAATCGACAATTTGAGTCTACATTGCTTAAATTTTTTGTTTGAAAATAATTTAAGCTATATAGATCAAGGTTCATACCTTTGATCTTAAATTGATGAATCCTATGATTCATTTTCATAATGTTGTTAAAGTTCATTCTGCAGCTGCTTGATGAACCATAAAATAATCTTTAAAAATCAGAAAATTTGGTTCACTTACAATACCCAAAATCATATTTATCAGTGTAGATTGTTGATCCAGATGTCCTTTCATCGGAAGGAGACCACTCAATAGGATAAAGAACTGCGTTGTCTTAGAAGGATAGTAGCTAGGGGTGGAAACAAGCTGAGCTTGAGCAAGCTTACCTCAGCTTAAGCTTGATTTAAAATTAATTTTAAGCCTAAATTTAGTAGGCTCAAGCTTGGCTTGAAATTAATTCGAGCCGAATTCGAACGAGCCTAATTTCGAGTTGAGCGCGCTCGAGACCTAAACGAGCCGTTTGAAAATCTTAACATCATATAATTTATAGTTTAAATGTTATATAACATTATCTAAAATTGATATAAAAATATGTCCAATAGTTCAACATATAAAATAAATACATGAATACGGTATAATAATATTACAAAAAATAATTTACAGAAAGCGACTATGTGAACAAGTGAAAGAGAGGGAGAGAAAGAGTAATTAGAGTAGAGTTTTGCTTGTTTGGTTTTGTGGGCCATCAAATATGCCCAATAAATAAAACTCTATACACATATAATTAAAATACGTAATATATATTATTATATATAATTAAAATATATATTATATGTAATTATATATATATTTATAAATATTATATATATAAAGAGAGAGAGAGAGAAAGTACGTCTCCCGTATTTTCGAAAGTACGGAGGCTTCCGTACTTATAAGTTGTTTTCGATGATAGAATATATGATTTGATAATTGGTTCCGTTAGGTATAATTTATATTATTGAAACTATGTAGAAATCAAATTTTATAATTTTTTAATATCATTACCAAGCGATTATAGGGTCTCAAAAATGACTATTTTAACGGCCGATGTGGCACGTTTTTAAGTTCAACGGTTTAGAAATATCCAAATTACATAAAAATTTAATAAAAAATTCTACTTAATATCAAAATTAAGAACAATACTTTCGATTTGAAATTTAAGTTCTTTATTATTATTTTTTATGAAATTTTTATTTTCAGCCGTTTATTTTGAGACTACTCGTTCACTAGGCAAACGAAGTAAAAAAAATTATGAAATTTGATTTCTAGATGGTTCCAACAGCGTAGATCAAAAAATCCAAAATTTGTGTATACACCCTTCTAAATAGTTTGGAGCTCTCGGTTGAAAAGTGTATTCAACGCATATTAGGCGATAATGGGTTATATAATTATATTAGGCTTCATTTATAAACTTGAGCCAGAAATTAGAAATTTGAAGCTATTAATGTATACAGATGCAAATTTTGAAGTGCCAATCTTCCTTTTGGTTGCATTTATTTTAGAAAGAAGTGATCAAAACCATAATGACTAGGCATTTACATTGCACAAGGTTTTTTTTTTTTAATGCAAATAAGGAAAAGCAGAGGATGTTCAAACATACATTCATTTGCCTATAGTGAGAACTATAGCATAGGGAGCAAAAACTGCTTTTAGCTAAGAAGCCTCACTCTTGCTGCACTCAGCTCCTTTGCAACTTTCCTCATGTCGCATCGTTCGTATGGCGATTCGTCCGAGCACGCGAGACCGCAGTCGAACACCGAAACTACGCAATCTCGCACACACTCTTCTCGATAAGCTTTATCATTATCAGCTGAGTGCAGGTTTCTGTCTATGATGTCCATGAGATGTTCAGGAGAAGCAGCAGCAGCACGGACATATCCACGAAGGGTCAGTCCGTCTTTGAACTTGTCGTCGAGGGGGCACATTCCAGTGAACATTTCCAGCAGAAGAATTCCGTAGCTGTACACATCGCCGAGCCTAGATGGTTTACAGCCCATTCCATACTCTGGACAACATATGTTAATTGGAAACAGACAATACAAGATTTTCATTTGGATTTGGGTTTGGTTCCCACTGTTTCCAAGCCATAATTACAAAAACTAAATTTGACCTTTTAGATTATTTATATTGACTCAAGAATAGCATTAGATATGTAGAAATGAAGTTCCAGCTCTTGCGTGCTTAGTGATCATAATTAATCAGTTTTTAGTAGTAAGCATCAAGCAGTTTATTCTAACTCCAGTATTTTTACACTAAATTTCTAATTTTATTTACTAAACTTCATGCTGTTCACTTGTTTTTGCTTCAAAAGACAGTGAGCGGCAAAAAAAAAATATTAGAGATAGTATAGTTAGGAATAAAAAAAAGATGTGTTATATTTTTTTTCTGAAATGCCGTAAAGCATGAAAAAAGTTAGTATTTCATTGCATATTTCTCACCTGGAGGAACATAGCCAATAGATCCTTTGATTCCCACAGTGCTGGTAGATGAACGCTCAGATGATTCGTCAAGCGGTTGCCGCAGAAACTTTGCTAACCCGAAATCACCCACATGCGCCGTCATTTCATTGTCGAGAAGGACGTTGCTGGGCTTAAGATCACAGTGAACAATCGGCACGGACCCTCCGTGATGAAGATACTCTAATGCCGATGCTACATCGATAGCTATGTTCAACCTCTGGATTAGGCTTAGGCTTCTAAATGGCCAATTCTCGCATGCATTTGGATGTAGCCACTCTTCTAAGCTTCCATTAGGCATGTACTCAAAAACCAAGGCCTTGAAATCGTTACCATGGTGATCCAAACTAGAGCACGATGTAAGAATTTTGACAAGATTTCGGTGTCGAATGCTTCTCAGGGCCTCACATTCAGACATAAAACTTTTGAAAGCCCCATGCTGTTGAAGGTTAAGCACTTTCACCGCAACAATGTCGGCGTTTTCATAGTTCATGGCGGCTTTATAAACCGACCCAAAACTTCCCGTGCCGATCAGATTATCTGAGGAGAACCCATTTGTAGCCCTGAAGAGCTCATCGTATGATACTTTCATGTGTCGGTTTCTTAAGGAAAACCTCGACAGCGGGTTTCTTCGTGAGTTTTTTATCAAGTGTTGTTTCCCAAGCAAGCACATGATTATGATCAAACACAAAATTGCTCCACAGATAGGAATGAGTACTACCTTGAGTTTATAATTAGAGTGATGTTTTGCTGCAAAGGCATCTGAAGTGCATTTCGGCAAGTGTAATTTTGGAATTCCCCCGCAGAGTTTACTGTTTCCGATAAGCGAGACTTCGCTCGCATTGGTAAAGACCCCTTTCATCGGCACTCGACCCTCAAAATTGTTGAAGGAGAGATTCAAGTAGTGTAGATCCTGGAGCTCGTCAAGGAATGCCGGTATTTGGCCCGAGAAGAAGTTTTTTGAAAGATCAAGCTCCTTAAGCCCATTTAAATTGCCAATGGAGGCAAGAATGGACCCTTGAAATAAGTTATTCTCCAAATGAAGGATTTCTAAGATGGCGCATTTGCCGATGGTGTTTGGAATCTCACCAGAGAGCCTATTATTTGAGAGATCAAGCTCCCGGACATTTATCAAGTTGCCCACTTCTGAAGGTAGTGAATCATTAAGTAAATTATGCGACAAGTCGAGGAAGCTTGCAAGGGACGAAAGGAAAACTTCTTTAGGAATGCTACCGCTTAGCCTATTATTTGATAGATTTAACAACTCTAGCGTTGACAGGTTGCTTAACGTCGGCGGAATGGCTCCTTCAAATTCATTGTTGCCGAGATAGAGCTTGTCCATTAGTGTTAGGTTGCCCAAGGTCGGAAGAATTTCGCCCGAGAGCATGTTGTTCGACAGATCCAAGTACTGTAATTGCCAAAGATGACTGATTTCTACAGGAATGGTGCCTCGAAAATCGTTAACGCCTATACCAAGATAAGTTAGATTGATGAACTTCTCAATCTCAGTAGGTATAGTTCCTGATATTTGGTTGTAACCGAGTGCCAAATAATTAAGACTGGTGGAAAGATTGACTATTGATTTGGGCATCATGCCTTGAAGTAGATTGTATCCAAGATCCAACACTTGGAGATTGGTGCAGTTGGTCAGTGCTGTAATGAAGCTCCAGTCACTAGGCTTCCTGGCTTCGAGCTGATTTCCGTGCAATTCGAGCCAAGAGAGGCTTTGCAAGGCCCCAAAGCTCGTGGGTATCGTGCCATGGAATGCATTGGACGCTAGCTCAAGGTCGTTGAGCTCGGAAGCATTGGACAAGGATGCCGGAATTCGCCCCTCTAGCCGATTGTCATGCATAAGAAGGATCTGAAGGTTTGGAAGAGCATTTCCGATATCGGAGGGTATGGTCCCTTCTAGTTGGTTACCATAGAGTCCTAAGGCCTCCAAGGATGAGAGATTGTAAAGGGATGATGGTATTTCCCCTGTTAAGTTGTTCATCCCTTGATCTAGAGTTTGGAGAGATGAAAGTTGTCCGAGCGAGATCGGGATCTCCCCGGAGAGATCATTAAAAGAGCAGACCAAGCCAGAGAGAAAAGGAAGTTCCGCAAAGTGAGGTATTTCACCCTGGAGGCTGTTTCCTCTTAGATAAAGAAGGTTCAAAGAGGAGAGATTCGTGAGAGTGGGTGGAATGGTTCCTGTGAGAGTATTGAATTGGAGATGAAGTATCTTCAAGGAGAGAAGGCTACCGAAGGATGGAGGCACGGCTCCTGACAGTTTATTAGCATCTAAAGAGAGAAATAGTAGGGAGGAGAGGTTGCCAAGTGAATCTGGGATGGACCCAGTAAAGCTATTGAATTGTAGATCAAGGTATTGAAGCTGAGCATGATTGCCCAAAGTAGCAGGGATGGCTCCTGTAAGATTATTGTAGCTGAGTGCTAACAATGTTAGCTTTTGGATGTACCCAAGCTCTGGTGGAATTCCCTCTATGAGAAAGTTATTCCTTAGATCGACAGCCTGAAGCTCTTTACACTGTGTTAGATTGGAAGGGATGGTCCCTTGTAACATGTTTTGATTCAGGATAAGCTCTCTAAGACCGGAAAGACACGATAGAGTTGGCGAGATCTCACCGTTGAGCTTATTATCTCTCAAGTTGAGTACTTGAAGATTAGAGCAATTGCCGAGTGAAGACGGGATTGTTCCGCGAAGAGAATTCACACTCAGCTTGAGATATCGCAGCCGGCGTAGGCTTCCTAGCTCCTCTGGGATGCGCCCGTCTAGCATGTTGTCGGACAGGTCGATACTCTGGATGAATGTGAGGTTGGCTACGGAGGGCGACATGAAACCGGCTAGGCGGAGAGACTTGAGGTCGAGGGCCGTGACCCGGTCGGGATGGCGGCGGCCGCAGGAGACACCGCGCCACCTGCAGTAGTGGAGAGAGCCGTTGTTCCATGAGGAGAGCGCTCCGAACGGATCGTCGTCGACGAGGGACTTGAAGGAGAGGAGGGCCGCTCGGTCGGATGCAGCTTGTTCTATCCCGGGAGTGGCGCACCGGGCGGTGGAGATGACATACAGTAGAATGATGAGAAAAATTAGTGCGTGGAAGCCTTCCGTTCTATGGACTAAGACGAGAAAGCTAAAGCTTTAGCAAACCCTGCAGCACCCAGCTCTTAATTCGCTCGTATATGATGCTGGCAACTGGATATATAATAAACTAAATTCCGAGCTTAGTCAAAAAGCCAATAGTTATAGTAAGGCACTAATACCATGGTGTGAAACTTCTTATGTACGTAGAACCACAATACTTACTGCAAAATGTCACTAATGATAGTTGGCTAAAAAAGTGAATAGTTAGTATCCGAAAAATTTAAATTCAAAATTTAGTTATTTTATATTTTAGTTATGTGAATAGCTCTAAAAACATCTATCTCTATTTGTAGCTGAATATTCGTGCAGTGTAAAAAATAAATGAAGTGCGTACATAGCTAAGACCATCTAATTGTAGCTGTACATATGTGCATTGCAAAAAATGTACGGAGTGAGTAACTAGAAGCACCTACCTACTAACTAGTAAATTTGTGCGCTGCATTGCTATTTCAGTACAGCCGTCTGTTGGGACAAAAATTCTATGGGCACCGGCCCCAAATTACTTAATTTGGCGCCCATCGACCACTGCTCTCCCAATATGGGGAGAGCAGTGGAAATTTCTGGTGCACCTAGTGCATCTATACTAGGTGCACCATAAGATTATTTTTTGATTTTTTTTTAAAATTATAATTTTATGTTATAATTTATTTATGTTTTTAGAAGTTACCATGTAGAAGTTAAAATTTTACACTCTATTTGGTTTCAAAAAAAATTGGAAGTAATAAAAATCAAAAAGTTATTTTATGGTGCACCTAATATAGATGCACCAGGTGCACCCGGAATTTTCACTGCTCTCTCCATATTGAGAGAGCAATGGAGGGCGGCGCCCATCGGGGATCGGCCCCAAATTAAGTAATTTGGGCCTGGTGTCCATAAAATTTTTGTCCCGTCTGCGATTAGGGCTGGCAAATGAGCGAGCCGGCTCGCGTTCGACTTGCGTTCGACTCGATATTTGGCTCGCTCGAGGTCGAATCGAAATTAAATGAGCCGAGCTTGAACAAAAAAAAAAGCTCGAAATTCATTTCAATCCAAGCTTGAGTATTACGCGGCTCGTTCGAATTAAGCTTGAAAAGCTCGAAAAGCTCGAATATATATATATATATATATATATATAGTAGAGTTACTATGTTATCGAAAGTATAGAGAATCTCGTGCTTTCGATTTTTTGATTCTTCGATCAACCCCTTTAATTATTTCTTATCTTTGAATTAATACTATTATTACCTTGCAGAGACCACTCAATTCTAGGGATATTATTTAATCCTAGGGGGAACCGCAATTATCCCAACCATACAATTTTTAATCAAAGGGTCAAAAATTCGAAAACATCAAATCCTCTATATTTTCAATAGCATAGTAGTTCTACACTATATATATATATATATATATATATATAT
>NW_017890589.1:0-32728 GCF_001540865.1 Ananas comosus
CAAAGAGAGATTTGATGATTTAGCAAGGCAAGAAAAGAATGAAAGCTTATTTTGAGGCAAATGTGATGTAAGAAAAGAAATGATGAAATTATGTAATGAAATGTAAAGAGTCTTAAATGTAAGAATGGATGCAATGTATATTGATAAAAAATGAATCATATTACTTGTGATATGTATGTTTTCCTTTCTTTCACTTATGGCTATTGCTTACCCTCGTGTAAGCTGTTTGTGTATGTTTCCGCTAGTGCTTTTCTCTAACGATGAAAAGTATCGTGTGATGAGCCTTGGGCGGATAGGGGAAACTCTGTCCGTTCGGCGTCTGTTTGACGTGCTCGGGTCGGGCCAAATTGGCATCGGTCCCGGGGCGTGACAATATCTATCTGTTTATTGAACTAACTTGCAGTTGCCTCCCTTGGACCTATTGGTCGAACTTTTCCCTTGGGTGGCCGTACCCACTGGGAACCATGGAGTTGGTTCTCACCCCACGTGGTTTTGGGGTTTTTACAGGTTCGCACGTGAGCGGCGCGGCGGCGCGAGGCGAGGGCGTAGTTCGATAGTTAGCGCCCTACCACCGAGACCAGAGATAGCGGTACCCTGAGTCGGCCTTACTTAGGGATGCAAGAAAATGAAAAGGATCAAGTTGTAATAATATTGTTAAAGCTAGATTGTATTTGGAAGCTAAAAAGAAGGTATTATGTAATTGTGATGTAAAATGAATCTAATGTGAATGAATGTAATAATATAGGATGTGTTTATATTGTTTGATACCTTCCATTATTGCAATCTTGATTGAAATGTGTTCCTGGTTGGAACTTTGTACATTGTATTGATTGCTATGCCTTGAACGTACAGGGGAGACTCTGTCCGCAGTACAGGGGAAACCCTATCCGTTCGGCGATCTGTCGGCGGCGCCGCGACCCGGCCAAATAGGCGGGCGGTCGCGGGGCGTGACAAGTGGTCCTCATTACCCACCGCAGTGTCCACAGCGGACGGGCAGGTGTTTCCAGTGTGGCCAGGAGGGCCACGTTCGGACTGGGTGCCCGAGGATCGACGACTTGTTTGATCAGTTTCAGGGATCGTGTGTGTATTCCAAGATAGACTTGCAGTTGGAATACCACCAATAAAGATCAAACCCGAGGATGTATCGAAGACGGCTTTTAGAACACGGTATGGACATTACGAGTTCATAGTTATGCCATTTGGGCTTACTAATGCCCCGGCAGCTTTTATGGATCTAATGAACTGTGTTTTCAAGCCTTATCTGGACAGGTTCGTTGTGGTGTTCATTGACGACATTTTGGTTTATTCCCGAAGCGATGCGGATCATGAGGAGCATTTGAGACTTGTACTTCAAATACTTCGGAAAAAGGAGCATTATTGTAATACACTGAACTTTGGCAAATTGCGAAGTTCGAGTGTGTGGAATGTGATGTGACACTAACCTACATGTTTTAATAGGCTTGGACAAGTTTTTGAACAAGTTAGAGAATGATTGGATGGCAAAAAACGAGAAAATGCATTGAACTGGCAAAAATAAGGTTTTTTTGCTTGCTGTACCGGTACAGCCATTACCTTGTACCGGTACAACAGTGGCAGATTCGTGGCAGCAGGGCCAAATTGGTCATTTCACATCTTGAGCCTATCTATTTGAACCCAGCACGTCTCTGAGGCTCAGTGGAGGTTACTAGAGGCCAGAGAAGTAACCTTGCACCTTCTTCTTCTCTCTCTCTCTAGGGTATTCTCTCTCTACATAGAAATCGCCGAATTCGCTCGATTTCTTCGCCTCGTTGGTTTTTCACTGCTTGAGCGTGTCGCAGAGCTATTTCGGACGAGGGAAGGAGTGTCTTGGAAGGTTCCTTGCTGCTCCGAACCAGGAGGTTGCTGGTTGGAGGCTTAATATGGTAATCGACTCAACTCTTCCATTATTCACGTTCTATTAGACGAGTTGAGCATAGTTTTCAGGTTTTTGCTTTCCACTGCTTTGAACTGAGGTTTTAGCACTTAAAGATGAGTTATTTAACTGTGAATTAATCTCAGTAGACCAGGGAATTGCTACTTTAAAGCTTAATAGAGACAATTACTTATGTATGAAGCTAGGTCGGAACTATACGACATTAATCGAACTATTGATGCAGTTTGGGAATTGGTTTCTTCGCAGCAGGTGACCGATGCATTTTACGTGAAATTAGTGATCTTAGGAACTTGTTTACAGGGTGTTTCATCCAGAGGTAAGCTGTAAGTTCAGTTAGAAAACTGAATTCGCATGGTTTCGGCTTTTGGAACTAGTATACAAGCATATTGACGCCGTTTCGGTTTTGTTCGCAGCGAGAGAGCATTTGACCCTTGGACCGTCTTTGATTGGCAGTGGAGGGCCTTTTAGAAGCCTAATTTGAGGTATCAAACTAGCCCTAAACAGGGAATTAAACTTCTACTTTGCTTTAAGTGTGAATGGTACCGAAATTGGACATTTCGGTTATAGTATTGACTCGACTCTCGTACCTTATTTTCAGCAGCATTGGGGCTTCGTTGAGCCGATTTTGGGACTTCCTTTGGACTGTTTGGAGCTTAGTACGAGGTGGGTTTGACCTAACCAGAGCAAGTGAAGCTTCCCTATGTTCTATATGTATGGAACTTGAGATAGTTGCGCGATATTGGCACAATATGGTTGTTGGAACTTCTTTGCCATAACATTGAATAGAACCTCTATGAAGTAGAGAGAATTCATGCATAATTGTACTTATGCTTACGTTTATGTTTATTTTTAGTTAAGTTGAATAACTAATAGACAATGATATTCTCGTGACTTTATCGATTATAAAGTAGAGAACAATGACATGCCATGTGACTATGTTGATAGTGCCATGATAGTAGAAAGACTCTAATGCCATATATGAACTAGCATTACTCTTACATGTTTGTTATCTAGTGGATACTAGTCGTTATCAATATTGGTTATATTGAAATCCCGATCAAAGGATCGAGAGCGAGAATATTGTGAGCTAATTGTGATAGCTGAGACATGTTGGACTGCGGACTTTGCTTGCTTGCCATCGTGCTCATTCGCACACGCTTGTGAGGGTCGCTCCCTACAAGCCGGCACTCCGGAGTTGGCCTACGCGACAGTTGCTCGCCCGTGCGGGATTGGGTGCCGAAGTGGATTGCCGTGGGGAGTGTATACTACCACGGGGCCATTAGGCGCGGCGCAAGCTGGACTACCTTGGGTAGGTCCCTGTGAATGAAAGGATAGTACTCAATGAAAAAGGACAGTAATGAATGCTTATTAATTAAAGTGTACAGTAGTCACTTTCATGTTCGTGCTTATATTCATGTCTATGTTCATGATTACAGAAATTGCCATATCCCTATTATGCAAATGATTCATTACTGTAGAATGCCATTACATGTTGATTACATGCTTATTACTTGTTAGCATCATGCTTATAAACCATGCAATTATTGTTTTTGCTTTCAATTAGTACATCATGAGCCTAGTGGTGTAATTCGCCGAGGCTGGCGGCTTACCCACTGGGAACTATTGTTAATAGTTCTCACGCCCTTTTGGTGGTTGTTTTTACAGAGCCATCTGCAGGAGAGGCTAGGGATCGTGGCAAGGGAGTCGCGTCTAGCTAGACTTTGCTAGGAGCGTGCTAGTCGATCACCTTGCTACTCGGGCTACGGCCGAGGGTGATGTCCATTGTATAGAGTGACTACCTGTGTACAGATGTTTTTGTGTACCCTGTGTTGTATATGAGTTGATGATCCAGTTGTTATAGTTCTTACTTCTTCTCCTTTTGTTGAGATTTTGGATTGTACACTCTGTTCTTTTACTGTTTGTAAATCGACTTGTACATTGCTCTGATATCAGGATAGGACTCTCTTTGTTTATTTCCTATCGACTTGCTTTCTTTGTAGACGCCTTATATACTGCAGGTGTATGGCGGGTCTGTGCACGTGCCGGATATGCTTCCGCTGGTACCCGGGCGTGACAATTATGCCAAGCTGAAAAAGTGTGAATTTTGGCTTCGAGAGGTAGCCTTCCTTGGACATTTGATATCAGGATCGGGTATTGTAGCACACTGGACCTTTGCAAATTGCGAGGTTCGAGTGATTGGATGTGTTTCAAGCTTTTCCACACTTGGTGGAGGGTCGTAGAATGATTTCCGACCTAAGAAGTTCGAAAACCTGAGTTCTGGACGAGTCCTGAGAGTTTTTACTCTCGGGGACCGGTCCCTGATAGGAGAGACCAGTCCTCCAGTGAGCAGTGTTGCGGCAGCCTTGGGGCAACCGGTCCCTGGCGGGCGAAATCGATCCCCGAGCGCGTGAGCGCGGGGAGAGACCGGTCCCGTGCGGGGAGAGACCGGTTCCCGAACGTGGTTTTTCTGGGGGCAGGCCGAGAGATCAGTCCCATGTCGGGGAGACCGGTCCCTCGGTCCGAAAACTGCCCAGTCCGGGCTTTGCACAGTGAGCAAAGTTGAGGGACTTAGTTGGATTTTGTTACACTTGAGGGCCTATATGGCCATTTCTCCTTCTCTTCTCCCTCATTCCACCATCCCACTTGCTCCTAGAGAGAGAGGAAGAAGAAGGAGAGGAAGAAGAAGAAGAAGAGAGCTTGTTGGAAGCTTGGATCATCACCCACACCCTCTCTTCTTCCTTTTGGTGGCTTGGACCTTGGATTTGGAGCTTGAGAGGAGAGAGATCTCCACACTTGGAGGACTTTGGATCTTGTTTGAGGCTTCTAAAAGGTTAGTAGCTCATTCTCTCCCTCAAGATTGGAGTTTTGTTGCTTTGTGGTAGATGAAACCCTAAAATGGGATTTTAGGGTTGATTTTGGGGTTTTTTGATTTAGGGCTTGTGAGGCTCAATTACTTGGTTTAGAATCTTCCTTTGGGTTGGATTGGAAGGATTCTAGCTCTCTTTTGGAGCTTGAGAGAGATTTTCTGCTCCCTAGGTGAATTTTTGCCCTTTTTCTTGTGATTGTTAATGTTTGAGCCTAGAGTTGCTCGTAACTCTTGTGTATCTCTTTGCTCATTACTTTTAGGGTATTTTGAGACTAGTGGACAACTCCGTTCGGCGAAACGAAGGACACCGCGACGGTTCGGTGGGTTTGACCTAGCCTGGCATATGAGAAATTCTCATATCTCATGTTTTATGCTCGTAGAGTAAAAATTCATGCATTTCCATGATAAATGTAATTATTGTGAATTTTAGGATGCTTAACATGCCTATATTATGTGTAAGAAATTTCGGGCCCCTATATAGTAGAGGGCTACCATATGGGACTTGTATATGATGGGCATCCTATTGAGACTTGGAATCCTATTTCTTATTGTGAAAATGAGCATTACCTTCATGCATTTTAAACTATTCCTACTTGAGACTTAAAGGATCTTAGTGAGGCATATGACAAGATTGACATGTGAGATTGTGAGCTAATATCATAAAGCGGCATTAGGCTCGAGTTGTGTGTGAACCTAGTGGATAGGGCCATTGAGAGAATTGGAACACGTTTGTACATCGAAATGTCTAAGTGTCATAAAGGGGCACTAGACCTAGTGAATGATTGGAGCTTTACATTGTGACCTAGAGCTAGATCATTGAGATGCTAGTGACTATTACCATGTTAGAGACATGATGATTGGATATTTGAGACGATGATTGCGCTTGCTTGCCATTTGTGCTCATTCGCACATGCTTGTGAGGGTCGCTCCCTACAAGCCGGCACTCCGGAGTTGGCCTACGCGACTTATGTTCGCTCGTGCGGTATCGAGAAACCTACGGGGTCGGGAGGGATAGACTCATTCCTAGAGAGGGAATGCTGGAGCTACCACCGACACTTAGGTGGCACAAGCTGGACTACAATATGTAGGTCCTAGAACATGTTGGAAACAATGACATTTAATCGAGAGATGATAATCACTACTAGATAGGCTTAGTAGTTGGGTTACCTTGAAATGCTTAGAGCATAGTATTGGGACTTGTAGTATACATGATAGTCTTATTCGTTGCATCATAGTATACTTTGCTACCATGATAGAGCATATTCATCATGCATTACATAGTGATTCATGATACCTACTTGCTTGTTATATTGGGACATATTAGTCATGCTTGGACATACTTCATTTTGAGAAAGTAGATGTACCACACATTTGACATCATGTTACTTGCGACATAGTAGTTTAGCAATTTAATCATGCTTCCTTATATGTAAACTATTTATTATTATTGTTTCCTTGTGGACTTACCCTTTTCTTTTGGAGCCTAGTGGTGCATTGAGCTGAGGTCAGTAATTGCCCACTGGGAACTATAAATTATAGTTCTCACGCCCTCTTTTTCTTGATGTTATTTCAGAGCCTTCGGCACCGGCGGAGGCATGGGATCGCGGCAGGGAGTCGCGTAGCTAGCTAGCTGGGAGCTACTTGTGAGCATAGGTGGTTTATCTTTTATTTTAGAGTGTGAGAGAGATTTTGAGAACCATGTATAGAGAGACCACCTGTATACTCTTTATGTTTAGTTCTTGTATTTGGGATTTCCTTTGTACTACTCTATGGCTTTATTTGTAGTTTCAGTTTCATGTCTACTCTTTTGTGTAGAACTTAGTTATTTACTTTGCTCTGATATTGTTAGATTCTTTTGCTTTCTTGTTTTATTTTCGCTGTTGTTGTAGACGCCTTATATGTGTAGACATATGGCGGGTCTGGGCGCGCTACAGGGAGGGCCTTTGTCGGTCTCGGGACGTGACAGGTATAGCCATGAATCCTAAGAAAATTGAGGCTATCAAGGATTGGCCGAGACCGACGAGCGTTACGGAGATTCGGAGTTTTCTTGGACTGGCCGGTTACTACCGGAGATTTGTCGAGGGGTTTGCTAAGCTATCTACTCCCCTCATGAGGCTCACGCATAAAGGTGTCAACTTCATTTGGAATGATGCGTGTGAGAGAAGCTTCCAAGAGTTGAAGCACCGACTGACGACCGCCCCGATCCTGACCCTACCTGTTGCTCGAGCAGGGTATGTGGTGTATAGTGATACTTTACTTAATGGATTGGGTTACGTTTTGATGCAGGACGGCAAAGTGATCGCGTATGCTTCTCGCCAACTAAAGGAATATGAAAAGAATTATCCTACGCACGATTTGGAGTTGGTGGCCGTAGTCTTCGCATTGAAGTTATGGCGCCACTACTTATATGGCGAGCGGTGTGAAGTATACACGGATCACAAGAGCCTCAAATACCTGTTCACTCAGAAGGAGTTGAACTTGAGACAGTGCAGATGGTTGGAGCTGCTCAAGGATTATGATTTGACTATTCATTACCACCCGGGCAAGGCTAACGTGGTGGCGGATGCGCTAAATAGGAAATCAACGGAAAACTTAGCAATGCATGTTGTTACTCAACCGTAGTTGATCGAGCAGATGAAGCGGTTGGAGTTGGAGGTGGTGATTCCAGATACGCCATTGAGATTGATGACTTTGGTGGTGCAACCTACACTCTTGGATAGAATTAAAGAGAAGCAAGCTTCTGATGTGGAGTTGCAAAAGGTTCGAGATAAAATGGTTGATGGTTGCACTGCCGACTACCTTGTGGATGACCAAGGATTGATGCGTTTTCGTAGGCGGATTTGTGTACCGGCGGATTCAGGAATTAAAAAGGATATTCTGCAAGAAGCGCACCGAGCGCCCTATGCTATACATCCGGGAGGCACCAAGATGTACTAGGACTTGAAGTTGCTTTATTGGTAGCCCGGGATGAAAAAGGACGTTGGCGAGTTTGTAGCTCGTTGTCTAACTTGCCAACAAGTAAAGGCTGAGCATCGATTACCCACGGGAAAACTTCAGAGTTTGCATATTCCCGTGTGGAAGTGGGAGAAGATCACCATGGATTTCATGACTGGATTGCCCCGCTCTCAGGCCGGGCAAGATGCTATATGGGTGATCGTGGATACGTTGACGAAGTCGGCGCACTTCATACCTATTCATACTACTTGGACCGGAGAGAAGCTCGCACAAGTGTACCTTGATGAGATTGTGCGACTTCATGGAGTGCCTACATCGATAGTATCGGATCGAGACACTCGATTTGTGTCTCACTTTTGGAGGAGTCTGCAGGACGCCCTGGGCACTCGTTTGGACTTCAGCATTGCTTTCCACTCTCAGAATGATGGGCAGTCGGAGCGCACCATTCAGACCTTAGAGGATATGCTCCGGCTTGTGTGATAGACTTTCAGGGAGGATGGTCACAGCATCTACCGATGGCGGAGTTTGCTTATAACAACAGTTATCAAGCAAGCATCAAGATGGCGCCGTTTGAAGCACTTTACGGACGAAAGTGTAAATCGTCACTTCATTGGAGTGAAGTCGGTGAGAGATTGGCATTAGGCCCTGATGTGCTCCAGGAAGCTGAGGACAAGGTTCGAATTGCTCGGGGGCGACTTTTGATGGCACAGAGTAGACAGAGGAGCTATGCCGATCGACGACGGCGAGACTTGGAGTTCCAAGTTGGAGACCATGTTTTCTTGAAGGTCTCGCCGACTAGAGGGATCAAGAGATTCGGGATTCGGGATAAGTTGAGCCCCCGTTTCATTGGACCGTATGCGATTTTGGAACGGGTAGGTACGGTAGCGTATCGACTTGCCCTACCACCGAACCTATCAGGCATGCACAACGTCTTTCATGTACCGGTCCTTCGGAAGTATGTCTTCGACCCGACTCATGTGTTGGATGCGACACCTGTGGAGTTGTGGGACGACTTGAGCTTCGAGGAGCAACCAGTGAGAATTTTGGCTTGCGAGGTGCAGAAACTGCAGAATCGGGATATTCCGTATATGAAGGTTCTTTGGAGCAACCACGGGGAGCGGGAGGCCACGTGGGAGCTAGGGAGCGCGCTGCGGGAGCGCTATCCCCATATTTTTCAGATGGAGCTTTGAGGTATGTGTTGCTTTTGAGTTTCGCGGACGAAACTCCTTTTTAGGAGAGGTGAATGTAGCACACTGGACCTTTGCAAATTGCAAGGTTCGAGTATTTGGTTGGATTCCGAACTTTTCCACACTTGGTGGAAGGTCGTAGATGGTATTCCGACCTAAAAAGTTCGATTTCTGGAGTTTTGGCATTGTCCTAAGAGTTTTCACTCTCAGGGACCGGTCCCTGATAGGAGAGACCGGTCCCCTCAGAACAGTGCTACAGCAGGACTTGAGGCAACCGGTCCCTCGCGTGTGAGACCGGTCCCCGAGCGCGACTACGCGGGGAGAGACCGGTCCCATGCGGGGAGAGACCGGTTCCCAAACGTTGGATTTTCGGGGCAGGCTGAGAGACCGGTCCCAGGTCGGGGAGACCGGTCCCTCAGTCCGAAAACTGCCCAGACCCGGGCAGTGCACAGGTTGCTTTTTTGGGGGACTTAGGTGGATTTTGTTACATTTGAAGGCTTATAGAGCCTTCCCTCTCCCTCTCACCCTCATTTCTGTCCCTCACATACTCTCTACACCCTCTAGAAAGAGAAGAAGAAGGAGAAGAAGGAGGAGTTGGAGGAGAGCGAGATCTTGAGGCTTTGGAGCATCTTCCTCTCCCTTTGCTCACCATTGGAGGCTTGGAGCTTGGGCTAGGAGCTTAATAGAGGATCAATCTTCAACCCTAGAGCATTTTGAGCTTAGTTTGGAGCATCTTCCTCTCCCTTTGCTCACCATTGGAGGCTTGGAGCTTGGGCTAGGAGCTTGATACAGGATCAATCTTCAACCCTAGAGCATTTTGAGCTTGGTTTGGAGCTACCAAAAAGGTTAGTTGCTTGTTTCTCCCCTCTAGACCTATTTTTGGTGGATTTTGGGAGATGAAACCCTAGATTTGGATTTTAGGATTTATTTTGGGGCTTTTTGTTTGGTGGCTTTTGGGGCTAATCTAATGGGTTTGGAACCTTGGTTTAGGTTGTATTGTATGGGATTTAGCTTCCGTTTGAGCTTTGAAGAGGGATTTCTACACTAGGTGAGAGTTTAACCTCTATGCCTTGTGTCATGCCCGGGTACCAGCGGAAGCATATCCGGCACGTGCACAGACCCGCCATACACCTGCAGTATATAAGGCGTCTACAAGCAACAAGTCGATAGAAAGTAAAACAAAGGAAGTCCTATCCTGATATCAGAGCAATGTACAAGTCGATATATACAACGAGTATCCAATCCAAGTCAATATATATAGAGTATACAAACCACGATCTCAGCAAAAAGGAGAAATAACACCACTATAATCTCAACCCCAAAAGTAGAAATACATCATGGGTACACAAAAAGATTAGATACAATGGTGGTCTCTCTATATATATATGGACATCACCCTCGGCCGTAGCCCGAGTAGCAAGGTGATCGACTAGCACGCTCCTAGTAGTCCCTAGCTAGGCGCGACTCCCTTGCCACGATCCCTAGCCTCTCCTGTAGATGGCTCTGTAAAAACAACCACCAAAAGGGCGTGAGAACTATTAACAATAGTTCCCAGTGGGTAAGCCGCCAGCCTCGGCGAATTACACCACTAGGCTCAAGATGTACTAAATGGAAGCAATAACAATAATTGCATGATTTATAAGCATGATGCTAATAAGTAATAAGCATGTAATCGACATGTAATAGCTTTCTACAGTAATGAACCATTTGCATAAAAGAGATATAGCAACTTCTGTAATCATGAACATAGACATGAGTATAAGCACGAACATAAAAGTGACTACTGTACACTTTAAGTAATAAACATTCATTACTGTCCTTTTTCATTTAGTACTTTCCTTTCATTCACAGGGACCTACCCAAGGTAGTCCAGCTTGCGCCGCGCCTAATGGCCCCGTGGTAGTATACACTCCCCACGGCAATCCACTTCGGCACCCAATCCCGCACGGGCGAGCAACTGTCGCGTAGGCCAACTCCGGAGTGCCGGCTTGTAGGGAGCTACCCTCACAAGCGTGTGCGAATGAGCACGATGGCAAGCAAGCAAAGTCCATTGTCCACATGTCTCAATTTTCATATTTTCATTGCAAAGTTCTTACTCTCGATCCTCTGATCGGAATTTCAATACACAAATAGTAACAAAAGCTAGTATCCACTAGTATAGCATTATCAACATAGTCATGAGCATGTCATAGTTCTCTATGTTAGAGTCAGGAGAATGTCATTGTTCTCTACTTTAAAGTGCATCCTACACTTGTTCATAAGTCATTCAACTGAATTGAATATAAATATAAATACTTTCATGTATAAGTGTTCTCTACTTTATAGAGACTTCATTTCGAATATGTTCTACATTATGATGACGAATGTCAAGCCCTTTATCAATCACATAAGCACACAATAAGACCATTTCTATAATACATATAGAACATAGAGGAGTTTCACTTGCTCTGGTTAGGTCCGACCCACCTAGTACTAGGCTCCAAATCAGTCCAAGGAGTTCCAAGGATCAGCTCCACTAGGTCGCAATCCTGCTGAACACGAAGCATACATATCGTATCAAAATTACGATCGAAAAGGCCAATTTCGGCGCAATTACACTTCGTACATTGGAATAGCTTAAATCCCTGTTTTGGCTTAGTTCAATACCTCACGTTAAGCTTCCAAAAGGTCCTCCAAGGCCAAACGAAGGCGGTCCAAGGGTCAAACACCCTCTCGCTGCGAACAATTCCGAAACGACATCAAACTCATCAATAATAGCAATTATGATCGGAATCTTGCAATTTCGGCTTCCTAGCTGAAATTCTTACTTACCTTAGGGTAGAACACCTTCTAAACCAGCCTCCCAGGTCATCAAATAAGCTCCACGTGGTTCAAAAACCTGCTGCGAAGACACAATGCCCAAATTGCATCAATTCGATAGAATAACCCGCGTATAGTCCGAAATAGCTTCCGAAATGGCTAATTCTTCCAATTAAGCTTCAAAGTAGCTTATCCCTGGTCTACTGGGATTAATTCACAGTTAAATAACTCATCTTTAAATGCTAAAACCTCAGTTTAAAACAGCTAGAAGCAACAACTCCAAAACTATACATAATTCGTCCAAGAAATTGCCGAAAATGGAAAACGGGAGCCGCTTACCTCGCCAAGCCTCCAACCAGTGACCCTACTGGTTCAGGACAGCAAAGAGTCTTCCAAAACACTCTCTCACACGTCCCCAAAGGCGCTGCGACGCTCGCAACCAGCGAAGAACGCGCGCGACGACGAAAACGAGCGAAATCGGCGACTTCGATGTAGAGAGAGAAAAACCCTAGAGAGAGAAAGAGAGAAATGGTGGAGAACCCTCTTCTGAGCTCTAGCACACTCCAGCAAGCTCCAGGAGTCGTGCTGGGATCAAATAGCTGAGAACAAGATGTGAAATTACCAAACTAACCTTGCTGCCCCGAATCTGCCAGCTTGTACCGGTACAAGGTAAGGGCTGTACCGGTACAGCAAGCAGAAAATGCTGCTTTTCGCCAGATCAATGCAATTTCTCACTTTTAACATTCCAATCATCCTCTAACTTATCCAAACACTTGTTCTAACCTTTTAGAACATGTAGGAGTGATCCACACACCATTCCACATACTCGAACTCCGCAGTTTGCAAAAGTTCAGTGTATTACACCTTGTTGGTTAGAATTTGAGCTTTCGATGTTCGTTTCGATTGTGTTATCCTTGTTCCTACATCTTTAGGGTGCCAGGAGACTAGTGGACACCTTCGTTGGAGCAAGCGAAGGAGCACAAGAATTGCGGTGGGTTTGACTTCATAAAAATGGAGCAAAATGGCCCCTATGCATTACATACTCGTCATAAAGTCTTTTTGAATATAAATCCATGCTAGATAGGATTTATGGAAATTTTAGAACCTTTGAAATGCATGTGCTATGTGTACGACAAATATCACTCTATATGGTAGAGTTATATGTGTAGACTGCATGCATGTGAAAGGTGTGCATCTTTGCAAGTTGAGAACATGTTTCTTATGCTAGAAATGATTAGAATTATGTATTCATGAACATAATTATCATGCTTGGACTCGTTGAACAAAAGTGCCATAAAGGGCACTTGAAACTAGTAAACTATAAAAATGCAACATAGAGACATAGTGATAGGCCATTGGACTTCGACTATATTCCATGTTAGAGACATGATGACATAGTGATAGGCCTTTGTGACATTCGATACATTCCATATTTTTGGACATGAGGACTTGAGACTTGAGACTGACTTATACGCATGCTTGCCATTGTGCTCATTCGCACATGCTTGTGAGGGTCGCTCCCTACAAGCCGGCACTCCGGAGATGGCCATTGCGATGTATATTCGCCGTGCGGAATTGGGCGCCGAAATGGATTGCCGTAGGAAAGGCTCATTCCTAGAGTGGGGATGTTGACTACCACAGGGCCATTAGGCTCGACACCGGCCAGACAGCCTACGGGTGGGTCTCAGGGCCAGACAGCCTTCGGGCGGGTATCTTCAGATTTGATTTTGAGCATTAATCATGCCATGTGGACATTGACTAGAATAGTAAATAATGAAATCTTTACTATTTGCATCAAGGACATCGTGTTGGTTGCATACCCATGCTTATACATATTAGTCACACTCGTGTAAATACTTGTTGTAGTTGCTTTATTACTTATGCAGTTCATACTAAGTAGAGATATCATGGTAGAACAGTACTTATAGTTACATACTTGTTCCTTATCTCGCTTTCGTTTATGCATATACTGACCCTTTTTTGTAGCATTTGGGCCTGGTGGCGCATTTCACTGAAGTCAGTAATTGCCCACTAGGAACTATTATTTAATAGTTCTCACGCCCTCTGTTTTATGGTTTTATTTCAGAGCCTTCGGCACCGGCGTAGGCACGGGATCGCGGCAAGGAAGTCGCATAGCTAGATAGCAGAGCTTGCTGTTGCTCCTAGGTGGTCACTATTTTTTTTTTGGTTTTTGTGAGAGAGAGAGCTTTGAGTACCATGTATAGAGAGACCACCTATGTACTTGTTTAGCTTTTGTATTGCGATTCCTATTGTATTCACCTTATGTTTTTACTTAGTGGATTTACTTTTATATTCCTCACCTTTATTGTAGCTTCTAGATATACCTTGCTCTGATGCTTCTAGATGTTCTTTTTATTATCTTACTTATCGTTTTGTTTTAGACGCCTTGTATGTTTTAGACATACGATGGGGCTGGGTACGCGCCGAGCGGGCTTCCGCTGGGTCCCGGGGCGTGACACTTTAGCTCTTGTCATTTATCTCTAGCTTTTTAGGTTTCTACCACCTTAACTAAGCTATCCACACGACTCGGCCTCGAGTCAATCATTTGCGGACTACCGCGCACTGGCTGCTACAACAGCCCACCGCACTCCTTGACTTAGCCACCTGGCAGCGAAATCGTCGCACATGCCCAACACTGGCTCAAGTCACCTGGCGGCATAATCCACTAACCGGCTTAACCATCTGGCGGCGAAATCTTCGCACACGCCCAACAATGGTTCAAGCCCCGGGTGGTGAACTCTGCGCACTCACCCATTCCCCTTGGTATCAATCTTGGCGGCGAAATCGTCGCACACGCCCTAGCCTTGATACCAAAGTCACCACAAGTCCTGGGATTCCAGAATCCACTTTCCACATCTCACGGGTCATCTGCAACCCAATAATGTCGACCTATCTAGGTTCGACCCAAGCACATCCTAGTGGCTAGTACTATTATAATCCACAACCTAGGTTCAATGCCCCTCTAGGTTCTATGTCATTTCCACCTAGATCTCGACCCTAGGTTCACTTGTTCAACCTATGTTCATGACACTAGGTTTCTGTCCAACCTATGTTTAATAACACTAGGTTTAATGCCACTCGATCTACTTGACATCCTAGTTGTCCACATCGAGTATTCAAGGATCTCATGTTTCGGCTTTCCAATGTCGAGTTCTTTAATCACCCTAGAGTTATCGACCTATGTTCAACTCATATGAATCAAGCATATTCTCTCAATGCAAACATGCATTCATTTAGCATTCTCTACAACATGTCATTATGCATTCCATCTAGCATATTCTTATAATGTTAACATTCATATGCCCTTTATCTCATGCATTCAACTAGCATCAATCACATGCATTTATCTAGCATTTCTACAATATGTCATCATGCATCCAATGATAGTTAACATAGCATTCACCTCATGCATTCATATGTTGTACAACTAGTTACCATTATATGCATCAACAATAAATACCACTTCGCTTCGACATGGAAGCGAGCTAATAACTTCGGTGAGCACAACCCACCTCAAATCGCTTTCCGATTGCTTGTAGTCACTTGCAATCGGCCTCCCGCGGCACACGTAATCCGGTTCGGTTCGTACGCACAAACGATCACCGAACTCCCGTCGATCTTCAACTTAGAGTCACCATGGGTCCCTCTCTAACCTCCAATTAGAGAAATAAGGGGTTAAAATAGATCAAAACCCACCATTTGCCCAAGAACCCATTCCAAGCCCTAGCCTTAGCATCATCCCCAAATAACCAAAATCTCATGGGGAAAATATGCTAAAAATGCTTTAGAGGCTAATAGAACATTAAGCATTAAGGATTAAATCAAATCCCAAAAGCTTACCAAAATCTGAATGCCGAGACGGAAGCACCTCGCTCAAACGGGCGCACGAGGGCCCGAACCGTCGCCTCCCACGCGTTCACAAGGTCCTTCTCCTCCAAGCCTCCGAATTTGGGAGATGGATCTAGAGAGAGGAGAGAGTATTCTAGAGAGAGGAGAGAGCTTCTCTCTCTACCTCTCCAATGGTGTGCGTGTGTGGGGGCTGTGAGAGGAAGAAGAAGGGGTCAAAACCCCTTTATAAAAGCAACCCCCACCAACATATTACAAGTTTGCCACTCAAACTGTGCATTTTTCGGGCTCGGGGACCGGTCCTTTGCTAGAGGGACCGGACCCCGTAGGTCCAGAAAATCAGCATTTTTAGGACTTGGCCAAATTTTCAGCCTTTTTCAGCTTTTGGTTCGTTTTCGCTTGTTTTTGCTCGTAGGGCCTCCGATTCATCTCTAATCGTACCGAGACCCCCAATACATGTTTTCGAGCGCGTGTAAACCATCTTTTCTTCCACGCCTTGCCGAATTTCAGCCAATGTCCAATCATAGCTTTTCGGGTTTCGTTTTCGCGCCCGATGCGTATCGAAAACACCCGAACGCTCCCGAACTTCACCGGAACCATTCAAAAGGCTTTCCAAACTAACATACACCATAACTTCATAATTATAGAAGTTCGGTATGTTACAATGTAACAACCCGACCCGCTAGCAACAATAACTTATTGGGCCCATACCACTTACCCAAAATGTTTAAGCTCAGCTATTATTACTAGCGTGTAGGCCTTATATATTCTAAGTGTAAGGAAGTGAATTCTCGAAATTCGAGAGTTGAACTTCATTTGGAATCGACTTATTGTCGATTGGCCATGCTTCGGAAGGTCCGAATGCGGCGAAAATGAGAAAAGTGCATTGAGGGAGGACCTTGGAGAGTTGGAGTTTGCAAAATATGCAATTTGCATGTTTTACCACTCTCGGGGTTCGAACCCTAGCTGCAGGGTTCGGACCCCGTAGCTGCGAAAAAGCCCTCTTGGGCTTGAGAGCTTCAAGTGTGCAAATTGCACACTTTTGCAACTCTCGGGGTCCGAACCCAAGCTTTAGGTTCCGGACCCCGTACCACGAGAATGCCCAAAATGGGCTGGGTGATGTTGGTGAAGTTGAGGGGTTAAAATGCAATGTTACATGAGTGGGGGTTATATGAGAGCTCTTGCTCTCTCCCTCTTCTCATTTCTTCCCCAAAACCTAACCTAAACACTCCTCTCTCTCTCTCTAGAGCTCTTTGCTCTCTCTCTCTTGAAGGTGAAAGGAGGAGAAGGTATAGAAGGAGAAGAAGAAAAAGGAGGAAAGCATTATCTTCTCCATCTTCTTCGTCTAGTTTGGAGAAGCTTTTGGGGGTAAGCTCTAAACCCTATAATGGTGGATTTCTAGGGTAGGGTTTAAATGCTCTAGAAATGGTTTTGGATGAACCATAGGAGACTAGTAGGATGGTTCTTGCATAAGTTGAGAGCTTTGTTGAGGTTTTATTGCAATAGTTGCAACCTAGGGCTCCGATGGGGTTTTCGGGAAAACATGGGTTTTGATCTAAATTGATTGTGTATAAACCCAATTGCTAGGTGTCTAAACGCGTCGGCGAAGACGGTTCGACGATTCGTCGAGTTGGTGCGAAGTTATCGGCAAAAAGGGACCTTCCTAGCTTCGCTTTCACCTAGAAGGCTGAGACGACGTCGTAAGGTTGCCGAGTTGCATTCCTAGAGTCCGACATTACCAAAAAGGTGGGTGGTGTCATCCCGAAGCAACCGGGTTCCTCTCTATGTCTTAGTACTTCATAATTTACATCTCTTGCATGTTGCATTGTAGGATTGCATGTTATTCCATTCCTTATGCTTGCTAATGATATCAATGTATGAGTTGAATGCATGATGATGGTTAGATGAGGATTGGGTCTTGATTGAGATTGAATTCTATGGCGCCGAGAAAAGAGATGAACTCGGTGATTGTTAAAGACGTAATGAGTGGCATATAACTTAGTGTAAAGGACACTAGTGGCATGTGAACTTAGGGATAGATGGATTCCCTAGTAAATGACTCATTGGACAAGAACATAATATAGCCAAACATTCGTATTTGGACTTTGGGATAGGTGGATTCCCGAGTGACTTGTAGCCCTAGCCAGTAGGGTATCCTTGAGTTGAGAGGATTGATCATACTCACAGTCTGTTCATACTTGTGGTGGTCGCACCACCGAGGTCTTTGTGTACTCTGGAGTTTGGTGCGAGAGGGGCAGAGTTGATGCCCTGCAGGCGGCCTCGGGTTTGAGAGCGAGGTGCATCTCCTTACCATACGAGGTTTGAGGTGAGTAGTGGGCGAACCCAAGTGGATCGCCAAGGATTGATTGAACATAAGAATGGCATTGTTATTTGAACATTTGCTTGTTGGACATGGATAGTGGACATAGTGGCATGTTAGTAAATCGTTTACTATATGATGCATGCATATATGACATATGATTGGGCATAGTAGCATAGCTTTCCTATTATGTTATTTACAGCTTCGATATTTGTCTGTCTATCTATCTGCTTATGCCCACTCAGACCTAGTGGGGAGATCGGCGGAGTTGGCGGCCAAACTCACTGGGAACTATGGACAATAGTTCTCACCCCACTTTGTTGCAGGGCCTAGTTCGAGCACGCCGGGCGAGGATCGCAGCAAGGGCATCGCGCCCGAACAGTAGTAGTATAGTAGCTTCCCTTTTGCATTAGAGTACCCTTATGTATCTAGATGCTTTATATTTGGGAGAGCCACCTATGTATTTGGAAAATGATTATGTATTCATTTTGGGAAAAATGTAAAAAGGCAATGTGATGTAAATACAAGAGGGCCTTAAATTGTGAATGAATAGATGTAATAGCTAGTTATATCTCTCTTTATTTCACTTGTGTATGCTAGTGGATTCTTGCTCTTTGTTGTTGGCACTTGTGGAACTTCTTGTTGATTGTGTATGTATTGAATTTCTTTTCCTAGGCAAATTCTTGTACTCGATCATGTCGTTTAGCCTTGGGCGGACGGGGAAGGTGCCGTCCGTCCGGCGTCTGTTCGACGCGCCCGAGCCCGACCAAATTAGTAGCGGTCTCGGGGCGTGACAGATAGGATGGTATCAGAGCAAGCTAAGAGCAAGTAAAGAGAGAGTCTAGGATTGACCTAGGAGACCTTAGGAAGGTAAACCCTAAGGATATAGGTGCGTGAGTGCCACGTGGAAGTTGATCAATTGGGTCAAAGTTGATGTTAAGTCTCTAGTAGTGGCTAGAGATGGATTCAAGTGGTACTAGTTCTTGGTTCGAAGTGGTTGTGTTGGCAGCCGACAACACAACACCGAGAGTCTAGAATGAGCACTCTTCTGTGCTTCCGCCCGCTTTTGTGTTGAGTGGCGTTGTCTTGTAATGGCGAGAGGTTAATGGGTTAAGATAATTAACCATGTATTTGCGTTTCAGGAGCTGATGGCACCGAAGAGACACTATGCGCGTAGATCCGCTCCTGCACCGCCTCTTGTGGTGCCCGAGCAGGCTGGGTCTAGCGAGGTGGATCAGTTGCGGGTGCAAGTGACCGCATTAGCCGGTGTGGTGTAACGTCAAGAGAGTCGGTTTGAGCGGCTCCAAGAGCTTATGGAGCGGCAGGTTGCGGCGGCGGCCGCGACGGCGACCGACGGCAGTGGTCCGCACGCACCCTCGGCTCGCGCACCTGAAGCAGCTGAGGGTGAAGGCATAGCGGCGGTTCCGGTGGCGGCGCGTCCCCCACCGGCAAGTGTTCCTCCGACGACTTCGTGTTCGGCAACACCCGATGCGGTGGCCGAGGAAGCGGAGAAAGAGCATGCATTGGTGGCTCTAATCAAGTTTAACAAGTTTCATCCGCCCATCTTCGAGAGGGATAAGGTAGAGCCGGCGACGGTTGAGTCGTGGGTCGACTCGATGGAGATGCTCTTCGAGCACCTGTCTACCTCGGAGAGGGACAAAGTGTACCTCGCCACACACTGTTTGGAGAAGACGGCAAAGGTGTGGTGGAAAAGAGTGAAGCGAGATAGGCCTTCGGACCTTCCACCGATGCTGTGGGAAGAGTTCAAGAGGGCGATGTTCGCCTACTACTTCCCCGATACTTAGAAGCGGAAGCTGCAAGAGAAGTTTCGCAAGTTAAGACAGGGGGACCGCACTGTGGCAGACTATGAGCAAAAGTTTTCCCACATCATTGAATGTGTCCCGGATGTAGTGAAAGACGATAAGGACAGAGTCGACTGGTTCTTGAGGGGACTTTGGCCGGAAATCTACAAGGCCGTACAGATATTCACGCTCACGACCTTTGCGGAAGTATTCGATCGGGCGCTATGGGCAGAGCACGGAGATGTCCATGTATGCGAGGAGCGTGAGCTTTTGGCCGAGTCTAAGGATAAAGACAAGAAGCGTCAATGTGGCGGTTCGGGGGGACAAACGAGTTCCAAGAAGCCCCCGAAGTATCCGCGGACTCAGTACAAGGGCCGTTGAGCGCAGCGGTGTGTCATTTGCTGCGAAGACCACCAACTGTCGCGTTGTGATCAGCGCCAAGGCAAGTGCTTCAAGTGCGGGCAACTGGGGCACTTCATACGTGATTGCCCGGGAGGTGGAGCCTTGCCTGCCTCGTCCATTGCATCGGCGCCGGTGATTCCTGCTCACTATGGAGGAGCTCCACCGACGGCTGCATCGGCGGGACGCGCGATGGCGCCGCATAAACCAGAGGTGACGCGATCGGCACCGAACGGGCGGGTGTTCGCCGCTCAAGCTCAAGTGGAGGAACCTGCCGAGCCTGAGGAGCGCCACGTAGTGGCAGGTATGGTTTTAATTAACGGAGTTCGCTCCCGAGCTATGTTTGATACAGGTGCCACGCATTCATTCATAAGTAGGCCATTTGCACAAATGTATGGTATTGAGTTTCAATTTAGTAAGAGCACTTGGCGTGTGTCTGGCTGTAACATACCACATCCCTCGTAAATCGCGTCGAGTTCCGTCAATACGAGCGGAACGCGAAATTGAATGGGTTAAAGCGGACCCAAAGTGCATTGGAGCTCGTAAACGAAGCAAAAAGGGACCCGGAGAGCAAATTGGAAATCTGGCTAAGTCCCAGATTTTTAGCTCTCGGGGACCGGTCCCTGAATGAGAGACCGGTCCCCGTGCGCGTAGCCTGCCAGGAAATCCTGAGGCATCCGGTCCCTGGTGGTGAGACCGGTTCTCGGGAGACCGGTCCCTGACGGGCAGACCGGTCCCTCGCTGCGCAACAGCCAAAAACTCGAAAATTTGGCTAAGTCCTGGAAAACCCTCGTTCGAGAACCGGTCCCTGGTCTGGGAGACCGGTCCCCGAAGGCGAAAAATGCCCAGTTTGGGCAGTTCAAGAGGAAACAAGTGGAGGGGCTTAAGTGCAATTGTTATAACACTATATATGACTCATCCCCTCTCTCCCACAGCCATTTGCATCATTCTCACCCATTTCCTCTCTTTCTCTCTCTAGAACTCATGCTCTAGGGCTTGGAGAAGAAGAAGAAGAAGTGAAGAGGAGGAGGATTTGGAGGCCTTGGAGGTTCTAGGAGCTCTCCAACAAGAAGATTCTTGGTGGAGCTTGGACTAGATGTAAGTTTTGTAAGTTTTTCCTCTAAGGTTTGAATTTTGGCTTAGGGATTTGGAGCTTTGTGCTCCTTAGAGGCTTTAGGGGCTCTTTTGAGCCATGAATACCATGGAACCCATGAGAGCTCAAGGTGCTCTCATGGTAAATCCTTGGAAGTGATGTTTGGAGCCCTAGGGTTGGTACCAAAGGTTTAGAAACCTTGCTAGGATGCTTCTTAGATGATCCTAAGCTATTCTTTGCTTAGGGTTGGGATCGATTCATGGGAAAACCCTAAATGACAATATTAGGGCTTGGATTTGGGGTTTTTGCCCTAGGATTTTTCGGGGACAAATTGACCCCGTAGAAACCTAATTGGGGGTGTCCTAAACACATTGGATAACTCCGTTTAACATTACGAAAATGTTAGAACATAGTTCATATACAAAAAGGCCTAATATGGCACTATTTTGATCATAGGGCGCGGAATCGGCTTTCGTAAAGTGCCGGAGCCTTCGTAATCTTCACCCACACAACCGATAGAGGTGGGGGGTGCACGCCGGAATCGTTGGATTCCCTTCTATGTCTGTTTTCTCTATTCTTGAGCATATGTGTTATATATATATACACCCATTCATGTATAGTAGGGTAGTTATATGTGGAACTTGGTTTGACTACATTTATATGCTTCTAACATAACTGAACATAGAGGATGATAGAACCAACATGGACATGTGTGATTGGACCCTCAAGTTGTGTGAATGTGAGAATGGACTTGGACAATAGAAAACAAGGGTGACATTGACATAGAAACAAGATTTGCATTGAGAGATGAACTGTTAAATATAGTTTAACCAATTATGACATCGTCAAAGGTAAAGCCTTGAGAGTGATAAGAATGAATAGGTAGAGACCTATCGTGACATTGGCATTGTGACTAGTGGCTATGAGTCCTCAAGTTGAGTATTAGATCGATACTCACTCTTCGTCTTGGCTTGAGGGAGGTCGCTCCCCCTCGAGCGGTGCGCTCCGGAGTTGGTCACCACTGGGCGTGGTAAAGTCCCACCAGTTGACGGTCCCTAGGGAGGTTCGAGTCCCCTGTTATTAAGGGATTTGGGTTGCGAGTTATTGGGGTTAACAGAGTTAACCGGTAAGATTGGGTAAAAGCCAAAATTTGATTATGATTGGAGCATGCATGCATTTCTATATCGCATTGAAATTATATGTCCACTGACTTCTTTTTGCAGGCATAGTATTAGTCGCATTAGTAGTGGTTACTTTTCTTCCTTTGAAATACTTATGCCTGGATGGACCTAGTGGGTAAGTCGGCGAGGTCGGATGCCGAGCCCACTGGGAACTTCGTTGTAGTTCTCACACCACTAACCCTACAGGTCCTAGCACGAGCGGGGCGGCGGAGGACCGAGGCAAGGGTTTGGCGCCATAGGTAGCGGCCACCGGGACTTTACACTTTTTGTAGTCATTCCCTTTTTGTTATACATGTATCAACTTTCTTTTGTTGATTTAGAGATGTAAAGTTGTGAACAATCATGTATTTGGTGGATGACTAAATGTAAAAGATATGATGGTTGAATGGAATGTAATAGCTTTGTTTACTTGAATTTGGTTTAAATGAAATCAAATATCATGCGTGATGTATGTTTAGCTTAGAGCTTTCGCTTCCGTTGCTGCTTGCCCTCGTGCAAGCCTTATATTATATATGCAATTCTCTTGTTGATTGCCTATTTATACATGTTGTTAGAGCCTTGGGCGGACAGGGGAGGCTCTGTCCGTTCGGCGTCTGTCGACGTGACCCGAACCCGACCAAATTGGCGGGGATTGGGGCGTTCGAGGGTAGTAGGAGAGGCGGTATGGCCGGAGTCGCTCGAGAGTAGTATCCGCCAACGCCTATCAGGCCCCTATAATGTTAACCATAATCTCGCCGTGACAGGGTCCCGGCACCCGTCGCCCTTAAGTTGTCCTCGTTCTGGCAACCTCCGAGTCGTCGACACCCCTTAATGGGGTTCGTTAACCGCACGTGGCCCATTGTAGTAGGTTGATCGTGTTAATCGTTGTCTCGTTTGTATGACTCCAACATGACTCCATCATCATTTCTGATCACGCCTAAGATAACTTAATCTTAGCGTGGCCCGGAGTCGAATCGTAGTAACCGTGGAGCCGCATCAATGACATCGTTCGATATTAACTTCTGTTTTGTATTTTACGTTTGTTTGTGTCATCGCATTTCCTCCAGTTTTTAAAGCCTTTTTTTTTTTGTGGCTTTTGGCTACGTCTTCGAAGCTTTTGGTTCTCTTCGCTCTAGAGTTCCTTTCCACGATCGGTATGAGCGTGCTTAGGTTGTGATCGGGCCGGGTTAAACGGCTCAGTTGAAGTGCTGCCTATCGGTTGTACGCGACGCTCTTAGCTGAAGCGGGGGCGCAAAACCCTGGAGCTAGTTTTCCCAAAGGTTCCGGCGTTTCCTCTAGTTTGAGTATGACTCAAATGTTTTTGTGGTAGATCGTCTGGATTCAAGACGTGGTTATCGTTTGGTGGGTGTATTTAGGACGCTTGTTAAGAGTTCGTCCTATCTAGGGTGTATCTTCGATCGAATCCCGTTTTAACTGGGTAGGTGTTCCGTTTTTTGGGCTTTTGGGATTTAAATGTTGCGATCCCAAACATCGAATGGAGAACTCGATGTGGTTTCCCTTCTCCTCTCCCTCTCCTTCTACGAGGATCGAAGGAAGAAGAAGAGGAGGAAGAAGAAGAAGAAGAGGAGGAAGAAGAAGAAGAGAAAGAAGAAGAGGAAGAAACAAAAGAGATCTCTCTCTCTCTCTTTCTCTCTTTCTCTCACTATCTCTCACCTTACTCTCTCACACTCCCTCTCTCTCCCGAGTCGGGTGAGTTTATTTCCGGTAAAACGTATTTTCGGGGAGTTGAAAGTTAGGACACCGTGACGGGTGTGACCCGTCGAAAGCGCGCCTCCCTGGCCAGAGGGGTTGGACCCTGGACAGTNGCGGAGAGGATGATGGGAGCTTCCGGTCGCGAATCCGATGTAGTTTGATGCTAAGAAAGGTAAGAGAAAGAGAGATAGAAGTAGAGGTAGACTGAGAGAGAGAGAGTTGAGTAGAGAGTAGAGAATTGGAAATAGAGGAGAATGGGGAAGAGAAGTAGTGGAGAAGAAGAAGGGTTTGGAGAAGAACTTTTGGGGGAGAAAATAGACTAATTCATTTCCATTCATAATCCCTAGCTCACATGACATCTTGATACTTATACTAGTTAGTATCCATACAGAAAAGAGAATTATTTAATCTCTGAGGACTAAACAGCAATAGTGACAAAAATAAGAAGTGGGCTGGTTGGGCCGCCAATTCGGTGGTAGCTGGGCCCTCTTCCTGGGCTTCCTGAGCTTCTCTGCTGCTTGTCGGTTATTCGTACTCGGGTCCGTCCTTCTCCGCACTACCCGCAACCTAGCAGGTCTTGGGTTCGCCATTTCCGCCCCGATCCGAGCCCCGCTTCGCCCGATCCATGCTTAACTGTAACAAACCACATCCCTCGTAAATCGTGTTGAGTTTCGTCGAAACGAGCGGAACGCGGAGATGAATGAGTTTGAGTGGACCCTAAGCACATTAGAGTCCATAAGTGAGGCTAAAAGGGACCCGAGAGAGAGTAATATGGAAATCTGGCTAAGTCCCAAATTTTGTGCTCTCGGGGACCGGTCCCTGAAGGAGAGACCGGTCCCCGTACGCGCAGCCTGCCAGGAAGTCCTGAGGCAACCGGTCCCTGGTGGTGAGACCGGTCCTCGGGAGATCGGTCCCTGACGGGCAGATCGGTCCCTCGTTGCGCAACAGCTGAAAAACTCGAAAATTTGGCTAAGTCCTGGAACACCCACGTTCGGGAACCGGTCCCTGGTCTGGGAGACCGGTCCCCGAAGGCGAAAAATGCCCAGTCTGGGCAGTTCAAGAGGAAACAAGTGGAGGGGCTTAAGTGCAATTGTTACAACACTATATATGACTCATCCCCTCTCTCCCACAGCCATTTTCACCATTCTCTCCCATTTCCTCTCTTTCTCTCTCTAGAACTCTTGCTCTAGGTCTTGGGGAAGAAGAAGAAGAAGCAAGGGAAGGTGGATTTGGAGGCTTTGGTGGGTTCTACAAGCTCTCCTACAAGAAGGACTTGGAGGAGCTTGGGCTAAGGTGAGTTTTTGGTATAAATGAGTCTAGGGCTTGGTTTTAATCCCTAAGATTTGGAGTTTTGGGTTGTTTTTAACCTTGGAAACCCTCTAATGACCTTGAAACCATGAAATCCATGGTTTACTTGAGGAGCTCTCATGGTGGATCACTAGGGCTCATGGTAGATGCCCTAGGGATGGTTCCAAGGGTTTAGAAACCTTACTAGTGTGCTTCTTAGATAATTCTAAGCTATTGTTTGCTTAAGGTTGGGATCGATTCATAGGGAAATCCTAAATGGCATTGTTAGGGCTTGGAAATTGGGGCTTTTGCCCTATGTTTTTCGGGGGCAAATTGACCTCATAGAAAGCTAATTAGGGGTGCTCTAAACACGCTGGACAACTTCGTTTAACGTCGCGAAAATGTTAAGGTATAGTTCATGTACAAAAAGGCCTAATAAGGCACCGTTTTGATTGTAGGGCGCGGAATCGGCTTTCGTAAAGTGCGAGAGCCTTCATATTCTACACCCACACGAATATTAGAGGTGGGGGGTGCACGCCGGAATCGTTGGATTCCCTTCTATGTCTATTTCTCTATATTCTTGAGAATATGGTTGTTTATTCTTTCATGCACATTAGGGTTAATTCACATGTGAACTTTGGTCGTTTTCATTATGTTTATTCCAAGTGTATTTGAAAATAGAGAGAAATAGAACCACAATGGACATGTGTTACTGAACCCTAGGAATTGCATGATAGTGAGACTTGGACTTAACACAAGTAAACAAAATGGTGACAATGACATAGAGAGATAGATTGGCTTGAGTAAACGGATGCTAAACATAGACTTAACTATAGTGGCATTGTGACGAGACTGACTAGAAAGTGACTTGAGAACATAGGTAGAAAACCTATCACAAGAGTGGCATCGTGACAAGTGGCTTAATATCCTCAACGCGGGGATTTGATCGATACTCATAAAAAGTCTTGGCTTGAGGAAGGTCGCTCCTCCTCAAGCGGTGTGTTTCCGGAAATCGACACCACAGGGAGCGAGGTCCCTGAAGACGGTCCCTCGGGTCGGTAGTGCTTGGAGCCTCCCCGGTAAAGAAAGGGATTTTGGGTTATGAGTTTTTGGGGTTAACAAGGTTAACCGGTAAGATTGGGTAAGAGCCAAAGCTTATTTACAATTTGAGCATGCATGCACATTTCCTTATCGCATTGAGTATTTGTATCCACTGACATTCTTCTGCAGGCATAGTATTAGATGCATTAGTACTGGCTACTTTCCTTTCCTTGAAATACTTATGCCTGGATAGACCTAGTGGGTAAGTCGGCGAGGTCGGATGCCGAGCCCACTGGGAACTTTGTTGTAGTTCTCACACCACTAACCCTACAGGTCCTAGCACGAGCGGGGCGGCGGAGGACCGAGGCAAGGGTATAGCGCCGTAGATAGCGGCCACCGGGACTTTATACATTTTGTAGTCATTCCCTTTTGTTATACATGTATCAACTTTATTTTGTTGATTTAGGAATGAAAAGTGTAAACAATCATGTATTTGGTGGATGACTAAATGTAAAAAGATATGATGGTTGAATGGAATGTAATAGTTTTACATTAGCTTTGTTTACTTGAATTTGGTTTAAATGAAATCAAATATCATGTGTAATCTATATTTAGCTTAGAGCTTTCGCTTCCGTTGTTGCTTGCCCTCGTGCAAGCCTTGTATTACATATGCAATTCGCTTGTTGATTGCCTATTTATACTTGTTGTTAGAGCCTTGGGCGGACAGGGGAGGCTTTGTCCGTTCGGCGTCTGTTGACGCGACCCGAACCCGACCAAATTGGCGGGGATTGGGGCGTGACAGATATAATGGTATCAGAGCGAAGTTGAAAGCAAAAGTCTAGGAATGACCTAAGAAACATAGGCTTGGAGACCTTAGGAACTTAGGAAACGTTTAACGTGGACTCGGTTTGTGCGAAAGCGAAGGATTGGGTCAGTGGTAATACTTCTCTAGAGGAAAATAGAGATGGACTAGAAGGCATAATTGTTGTCTACTTAAGGGACCTTATGGGGCGGCCGACCACATAACACCGAGAGTGGAAATAATTAGGCTTGTGCTTTCGCTTAATTGGGTAGTTGTCTGGAATGTGTAGAAGTCACGTGCTTCGACTGCTAATGTGTGTGCATTGCGTTGCAGGACGCGATGGCACCACCAAGGAGAGTTACGAGGTCCACACCGGCGGAGCCTCGGGAGGAGCCCGGGCAGTCGGGGTCGGATGACGTGCGCGAGTTGCGAGCCCAAGTAGCGGCTTTGGCCGGGGCTATATGCGGCTTCAAGGGGAGCAGATAGGGCTGCTCCACGAGATGATGGCGCAACAAGCGGCAGCAGCATCGGTGCCAAGGGATCCACCCGCACCAGCTGCTCCTGTAGCACCACCTCCTGCGGTGGCGGCAGCGCCAGTGACGGCTATTCCTTCGACGGCATCGGGTTCATCGGCTCCCATTTTCGATGTACTTGAGGCCGAGCAGGAGCGCACGTTGGCGGCGCTGACGGCATTTAAGCGGTTCAACCCTCCGACCTTTAGCAGTGACGTGAAGGATCCGTGGACAACGGAGAACTGGTTAGCTGCGATGGAGGCCTTATTCGAGGATATCTATACCCTCGAGAAGGATAAAGTTCACTTGGCGGCTCATTGCTTCGATGGGTCGGCCCGGTTGTGGTGGAACCAAGCAAGGAAAAATCGCTCACTAGGGCACCCTTTCCTTACTTGGGAAGCGTTCCGGGAGATGCTGCTGATGGAGTATTTCCCCGAAAGGGACAAAAGGAAAATCAAGGAGGATTTTCAGAAGCTGAGGCAAGGAGGCCGATCGGTGCGGGAGTACGAGAGGGAGTTCACGCACATGGTTAACTGCGTGCCGGACTTGGTTCACGGTGATAGGGACCGAGCGGAGGTATTTGAGCGCGGGTTGCGACCCGAGATTTTCAAGGTTATTCATGCATTTCGCTTGAAGACCTATGAGGAAGTGCTTGATCGCGCGCTTTGGGTGGAGCGCGGGAATGCCATCGCGCGTGATGAGCGCGAGAATTTTGAAAGAGAAAGGGAAAGAGATAAGACAAAGAAACGGCCGGCTGGTGGATCTGCGTGGCAATCGAGTTCTAAGCGACCCCCGCGACCTCCACGATCACATTGGCGGAGAGGTAGGAGTCAGACCCAAAGCTGTGTCGCCTACCCATGTGTGATCTGCGGTGAAGACCACCGGGTTACATCTTGCCCGCAGCGAGAGGGGCGATGCTACCGGTGTGGCCAGGTGGGCCACCTTGGCCGAGAGTGCCCGGGCGGCGTGTTTCCAACCCCGTCATTAGCTTCAGTACAGTACACACAGCGACAGCTGGCGGGACTGCCACCCGCAACATCTGCTGGACGATCATCGGCGTCACGTCAGCCGGAGGCTTCTCGAGCAACTAATGGGCGGGTTTTTGCCACTCAGGTGGAGGAGCCACCCATCATCGTTCCCGACGACGTGGTGGCAGGTATTATTCTGATCAGAGGCACTAGAGCTAGAGCTATATTTGATACGGGTGCATCTCATTCATTTATATTAGCATCATTTGCACAAGCTCATAGTATAGAGATCACTCATAATGAGGAGTACTGGTCGGTGAACACTCCCGAGCACTCGATTGATGTCTATGATGAGTGCCTGGACTGCCCAGTGCAAATAGGTGATTGGGTTATGCCGATCGACCTCCTAGTGTTGAAAGAAATGTGGGGATTCGAAGTAATCTTGGAAATCAACTGGCTCTCCAAGTACTACGCGGTTATAGATTGCGAGAGAAGGGTGATCACGTTTTGTGAACCCAACCAAGAGGAGTTTGTCTATCGGGCGTGCAAGGCCAAACGCTTCGCAGCAACTATATCGACGGTGAGGGCAAAAAGGATGATTAAAGGTGGTTGCAAGGCTTATTTGGCGACCATCGTTGACCCTCGAAAGAAATACCCAGAACTGGAGAGTATTCGAGTCGTGCGGGAGTATCCGGATGTATTCCCAGTGGAGTTACCGGGACTACCCCCGGATCGGGAAGTCGAGTTTGTTATTGACTTGATTCCCGGGGCGGCGCCAATTTCGAAGGCTCCGTACAGAATGGCACCGGTGGAGCTAAAAGAGTTGAAAGCTCAGTTACAAGATTTGCTCGATAAGGGCTTCGTGCGGCCGAGCGTGTCCCCGTGGGGAGCTCCCGTGCTATTTGTAAAGAAGAATGACGGAACACTCCGGTTCTGCATTGATTACCGCGAGCTGAATAGAGTGACGATCAAGAACAAATACCCGTTCCCAAGAATTGATGACCTGTTCGACCAATTGCAAGGATCAAGGGTATACTCTAAGATCGATCTGCAGTCGGGGTATCATCAACTGAAGATACGACCCAAAGATGTGCACAAGACGGCGTACCATACGCGGTATGGCCACTATGAGTTTACAGTCATGCCATTCGGGCTCACTAACGCACCGGCGGCATTTATGGACTTAATGAATCGGATCTTCCATCCGCTATTGGACCGGTGCGTCGTGGTTTTCATTGACGACGTATTGGTATATTCTCGAACCGAGGAAGAACATGAGGAGCATCTAAGACTCGTGTTGGAGATACTCCGGAAGGAAAAGCTTTACGCAAAACTAAAGAAATGCGAGTTTTGGCTTTCGGAGGTCACCTTTTTGGGCCACGTTGTATCCGGAGATGGCATCTCGGTGGACCCAAAGAAAGTTGAGGCGATTAAAGATTGGCCTGGCCCGACGAGTGTAGCGAAAATTCGTAGCTTCCTTGGACTTGCGGGCTATTACCGGCGGTTCGTGGAAGGGTTTGCTAAGATAACAACTCCACTAACGCGCCTTACGCACAAAAGGGTGAAGTTTGTGTGGAGCCCCGAGTGTGAGCGGAGCTTTGAGGAGCTAAAGACTAGACTGACGTCTACTCCGGTGCTTGCTTTGCCGACGCCGGGAGAAAACTATGTCGTATACAGTGATGCCTCATACATCGGTCTCGGGTGTGTCTTAATGCAAAACGGCCGAGTCATAGCTTATGCTTCGCGCCAATTGAAGAGTTATGAAAAGAACTACCCGACTCACGATCTTGAGCTAGCGGCGGTTGTTTTCGCGCTAAAACTGTGGAGGCATTACCTGTATGGGGAACATTGTGAGATCTACACCGATCATAAGAGTCTCAAATATTTGTTCACCCAGAAGGAGCTGAACTTGCGACAGCGGCGGTGGTTAGAGTTGCTTAAAGATTATGACGTCACGATTCTCTACCACCCCGGGAGAGCGAACGTCGTGGCCGATGCTCTAAGTAGAAAGTCGGCGGAAAATTTGGCGGCGGAGATTACGCCTCAACCGGCGTTGCAGAAGGAGATGCAACGGTTGGGACTAGAAATCGTGGCGCCGGGAGTGCCGGCAACACTTGCCACCTTAGTTGTGCAACCAACCTTGTTGGAGAAAATTAAAGAATTACAAGCGTCGGATGAGTTTCTCCAAAAGGTGCGGGGCAAAGTTGAAAGCGGTAGTGCCGATGATTATGGCATTGGAACCGACGGCGCACTACGATATCGGGGTCGTTGGTGCGTGCCCAAGGACGACGACCTTCGGAGGGCGATTATGCTAGAAGCGCATCAATCTCCCTATAGCATCCACCCGGGCGGCACCAAAATGTATCAAGACTTGAAATTGCATTATTGGTGGCCGGGCCTGAAGAGAGATATAGGGGAGTTTGTAGCACACTGTCTCACGTGCCAAAAAGTGAAGGCGGAGCGTCGGTTTCCAGCGGGCAAGTTGCAGAGTCTACCAATACCCGTGTGGAAATGGAAAAATATTGCGATAGACTTTGTGACAAGTCTGCCTAGGACGCAAGGTGGACACGACGCGATATGGGTAGTTGTGGACCGGTTGACAAAATCGGCACACTTTTTGCCGATCCACACTACTTGGTCGGGAGACAAGTTAGCTCAAGTCTATATCGACGAGGTGGTGAGACTTCATGGGGTTCCAGTATCTATCGTATCAGATCGGGACCCTAGGTTCACATCTCACTTCTGGAAGAGCTTACAAGATGCACTAGGCACGCGGCTCGACTTTAGTACAGCATTCCATCCTAAAAGTGACGGTCAATCGGAAAGGACGATTCAAATACTTGAGGATATGCTTCGAGCGTGTGTACTTGATTATAAGGGTGGATGGCACAATCACTTACCGATGGCGGAATTCGCATATAACAATAGCTATCAAGAAAGCATTGCGATGGCGCCATTCGAGGCCCTGTGTGGAAGGAAATGTCGCTCGCCAATACACTGGAGCGAGGTGGGCAAGAAGATGGTTCTTGGCCCGGATGTAGTGCGAGAGGCGGAAGAGAAGGTCTGCCTTGCTCGACAAAGATTGGTGACGGGGTAATCAAGGCACAAGAGTTATGCCGACAAGCGGCGAAAGGATATTGAGTTCGCGGTAGGAGACCGCGTATTTCTAAAGGTATCGCCGATGCGAGAAGTTAAGCGGTTTGGTGTTCGCGGGAAACTAAGTCCCCGCTATATCGGACCCTTCGGGATTTTGGAACGAGTTGGCGCGGTGGCCTACAAGTTGGCATTACCACCGAGGCTTGCGGGAGTGCATGATGTGTTCCATGTATCTCAACTCTGCAAGTATGTGTACGACCCGGATCATATTCTCTCGTATATACCGATAGAACTTCAAGAGGATATGGCTTATGAGGAGTTCCCAGCGTATATTGTCGATCGGGAGGTGCGAAAGCTTCGGAACCGCGAAATCCCATATGTCAAGATTCATTGGTGCGAACATGATGACCGGGAAGAAACGTGGGAGCTCGAGAGCGAAATGAGGGAGCGTTATCCTCACCTCTTCGAGGATCCAAAGTGAGGTATGAAATTTAAATTTCAACCCTAGAAGTTTCGCGGACGAAACTAAATTAAGGGGTGGAGAATGTAACATACCACATCCCTCGTAAATCGTGTCGAGTTCCGTCGAAACGAGCGGAACGCGAAGATGAATGAGTTTGAGTGAACCCTAAGCACATTAGAGTCCATAAGTGAGGCTAAAAGGGACCCGAGAGAGAGTAATCTGGAAATCTGGCTAAGTCCCAGATTTTGTGCTCTCGGGGACCGGTCCCTGAAGGAGAGACTGGTCCTCGTACGCGCAGCCTGCCAGGAAGTCCTGAGACAACCGGTCCCTGGTGGTGAGATCGGTCCTCGGGAGACCGGTCCCTGACGGGCAGACCGGTCCCTCGCTGCGCAACAGCCGAAAAACTCGAAAATTTGGCTAAGTCCTGGAAAACCCCCGTTCGGGAACCGGTCCCTGGTCGGGGAGACCGGTCCCCGAAGGCGAAAA
>NW_017890589.1:32753-45245 GCF_001540865.1 Ananas comosus
GTTGTTCTGAAAAGTTGCAATTTCTGGATCCCTGTTCTGGGCCGCCGAAAGTGGATCCGATTTTTTGAGACCTTTGGATGCCTGCTGTTTGCTGTTCGCGTGATCCAGAAACACAAAAGACTGTTTGACTTGACAGGTTGCGACAACAGGCGGCGCGAATCTGGCGCCCAGATTTTACGGAACGCGGCGACGCAATCTGGGCTGTCTGGCAAGAAATCAAGCAGAGATCTGGGCGCCCACGAACTTTTGATGGTCGAATCCAGAAAAACGGCGCATGTCAGAAAAGTTGTCCCTCGAGATCTGGGCGCCCACATTTCTGATGGCCAAATCCAGAGGAAGCCGACGTCGTGTCAGAAAAGCGGTTCCTCGTGTTTTGTGCGCCCACAACTTTTGACGGCCCAGAACTTACGAAGTCAGAAAAGGCTGCGTCGTCAGAAAAGCTGTTCCTCGAGATCTGTGGCGCCCACAAAATTTTGACGCCCAAACATACAAAGTCAAGAAAAGCGGCGCACGTGGTCCGAGAAGCGAGGCTGGCGTGCAAAACTTCTGGGCGCCCCGGAAACAGTTTGTGGGTGCCCGAAAGTACAACTGACAGATCTGTCCGAGCTATAAATAGATGGTATCGAGGCCTCACTCAGTAGCAACTTGAATAGTTATTTGAGCCTAAAAACTTCAGTGATCTTAATACTCTTAGCTCTCAATTCTCTCTCTAAACTTGAGTGAAACTTTGTAGTGAGATTTAATCTTGTAAAAAGAGAGAAAAGCAAATCTTGAAGCTTGAAAGAGGAGTTGATGTGAAGGCTTGGTGCTTGCCCGCAAAAGCATCATCTAGTGAGAGATCCAACATCTCGAGTGTTGAAAGTTGGGGGGACGTAGGCAAGTGCCGAACCTCGAAACAAATTGATCGTGTGCTTTTCGAGTTTGCATTTTCTTTTATTTGCATCGGGTTTTTTAATTTGCTTGATTATTTGGTTTTATTTTAGAAACCTAATTCACCCCCCTCTTAGGTTGCCATTTTGATCCTCAGTACCTTTTTGCGGAAGCGATCGAGCGGAGCCGGATCGGATTGATTGATTTACGTAGTCCTTGAATCTTCCTTGAAAATCTTCTTAACTCATCCCGACTCGTGGCTGGATCGAACTACAAACTAGCAGCGATCGCAAATCCACCGTGCACAGTCTCTCTAGATAATAGGTCAATGGAGATGTGGTTTCTCTCTATTTTTTCCGTTCTTTTATTTTTGTTGTGTCGTTTCATGTGGGATCGCCCGTCTATTTATAAGGAATTCCAAAATCCTAATAGCGTTAGAGAAAAGGCCAAATGGGTTATTATTTGTTATCCTAATATAATTAGATTTATCTCTAATTAGCTTCCATTTGAAAGCCAGATTAATCCTAATCCAATTAGATAACATATATCCGTCAAATCGAACACGCTTATGGCGTACCGATTCGATTTAACCGAAATGCCAACAAAGTTAAATATATTTTTATTAATCTACTTTTTTACTTTTGTTATTTTTAAAAAAAATTTACAAGTGGCTCTGTAGATGCACACTGCTTTCTAGTATTTTTTTTTTTAATTTTATTTTTATGTTTTATCTATGGAATTTTTACATAATATTCCATAAAAAATTTGTATTTAGCTCAATTATTTTCCTAAAAATTTATTTGGGCACATAATCTTATTTTGGTCCAACTCAACGCCCAGAGACTCGAGTGGAACAAAATAAAATAAGGTGTAGCATTTAATGTTTTTAAAAAAAGCTTAAAAAGTGATAAATCATTTAACAATTTCTCTTAAAAAAAAAGTGATGAATAATTCATTATTTTTTCTTATATTTCTCCGCGTTACAATTCTAATAACTACACAAAAAATTTAAAAAACTATACACAATTCTAAAGAACTCACAAAATTCTAACAACCACAATAAATCATAACAATCAAATAAAAATTTAATAATCCATGTAATCCTAATAGTTCCATAAGAATTCTAACAACTATATAAAAAATACATCCTAATAGTTCCATTAAGAATTCTAACAACCTATATAAAAAATCTAGCAAATGCTAGTGACAATCTTAAAATTTATTAAAGACTATGAATGATTCACGGCTATAAGTTTTATTATTCACTTTTCTTTCCCCATGCAAGTAGGTTAGTTTGCCAATTAAATTGAACTATAACTTTTTAGGAGTTAGTTAAAAAAAAATTTCTTTTTGTCTTTTTATATTTTTTACTTATATATATGTATTTTTTAAAAAAAAAAGTTGGTGATTAATTGTAGTACCGTGAGAACATAATTGTAAGGGTAGTGTTGGTTTGGTAGATCTCTATTATCTGTAAATCTTTCTAATTACTGTATTGAATCTAAGGCACGAAGGAAAAATAATTAAATATAGGCAAAATTGCGCATTTGGTATCAAACTATGAGTTGGACAAACTTGAGTGCTCAAATTTTAATTTATTATAATTTTTAACTCAAACTTTTAGAACTATTGCAATCAAGTGTCCACAATCTAATTTAGTTGACTAAATATTAATATCGCTGATGTAAAAGTAACATAATATTTTTAATTGTTAATGTATCATCAATCATAACACTACTACATCACTTTTATGTTAGCGGAACATCAAATTTAGTAAACTAACTTGATTTTAGGATTTGATTGCAATAATTTAAAAAGAATCAGTTTTAGTCAAAATTATAATAAATTAAAGTTGAAAACTTTAGCCATGCAATCAAATAGTTAATCATACTAACAAAATTTGCATATAACCTTAATGCCTAACCAACTGATTAAGAGATAAATCAGACCAAGATAAATTCAAATTACTAAAATACGACTAAATCAGTACTCCGACTTGGTTTGTTTGCCCAAAAAATGAGGATGAAGGATCAGTTTAGGTGACACTGCCTCCCGTTATCAAAATATTGAATTACTTACCAACATAGCATCTATATTGCCTTACAAGTCTTGGAATACATTTAACTACATAATTTCGATAATTCTTGTAACAACCCTGAAGAATAAATGGTAGAGTAGTAGTAGTAGGTAGTAGTTACGCATGGGAAGTAGGTGAAAAATCACTTTGACAGGTAGAGCCAGGGAGTGACAGCAGAGGTTGGAGAGGGCTGAGCTCGGCGGAGTGACGTCCGGGCGAGACAGCGCCTCGAAGGGGCTCGAGGCGCTGGCGGAGAGATGGCACGGAGAGGGGCGGGTCAGGCGGAACTTCGGCAGGGTGAACCGGCGGGTAGGGCATTCGTCGGATTGAAGGGAAATTGACGATGAGGTCGGAGAAGAAAGCCCGACGACCTTGGTAATTGGGGCGAAAAGAAAGAGCTGTCGGATCGGGGCGGTCGGATCACCAGGAGCGTGGTCGCGAAACGGACCCGATATCCGCCGGGTCAGTGGATGATGCAAAGAAGCCGGAATCGACGGCCCACTTACTGTTAATGTCACGCCCAATCCGGCCAATTTGGTCGGTCGGGCGCGTCAACAGACGCGAACGGACAAAGGCCTCCCATGTCCGCCCAAGCTCTAACAGACAAATTACATAGGCATCAACAAGCCGAATGCAATGTATACAAGGCTTGCACGGGGCAAGCAACAACGGAAGCGGAAAGCTCTAACTAAATATACCAAACCATGATATTTGATTAAAAGTTAACAAATACAAAGTAAAGTATTACAATTCCACCTTCAACCATCAAATTTTTTACATTTAGTCAATCACCAAACACATGCTTGTTACAACTTTACATCTCACTATGTCAACAATAATAAAGTTGATGATGTATAACCAAAAGGGTAATGACTACAAAATGAGTATGTCCGGTGGCGCTATCATATGGCGCTATACCCTTACCTCGGTCCTCCAGCCGCCCCGCTCGTGGTAGGACCTGTAGGCAGTAGTGGCCGTTTGGAACGACAACAAAGTTTCCCAGTGGGCTGGCTCATCGACCTTCGCGGACTTACCGACTAGGTCTATCCAGGATAAGTATTTCAAGCGAAAGGAAAGTACAGTACTAATGCATCTAATACTATGCCTGCCAGAAGAATGTCAGTGTATACAATACTCAATGCGATAAAGAAATGTGCATGCATGCCTCAAATTGTCTTAAATAAACTTTCTGGCTCTTACCCAATCCATTACCGCGTTACCCTTGTTAACCCAAAATCTCTTTTTACAGAATTTGAGCAATTTTTGAATATTTAAAAGTCCTTTTCACCTAATCATAAATTTAGAATTTTGTTTAAGTGATCTATAAGGTGATAAGATGAATAGTTTAAACTTAACTCAAAGTTTCTCACTCTAATCATAAGCATAATATTAATCAATTAAGAATGGAGAGAGTGAGTTTGTCTATTTGACAAAAGAAGCAAACACAGCTTCAAGAGGTGAAGCTTGGTGCCAGAATATTGCCCATCTTGAATCCTTTTTGAAGATAGAGAGATCTAAAACACAAGACTCAAGATAAAAAGATTAGTCCAATAATCGTGATTATTTGTTATCATCAAAATCTAATAGACGATTAGGGCCACTAGGCCAACAGGTACGAACCGAAAACTTCCGCTGCGTTCTACATTGGTATCAGAGCCTTTTTTGGTTGATTTCGTGTCCTAAATCATGTTCTAACGAGATTACATGCGTTAAAATTAAATCTATCAAAGTTTGGATTTTATCTTGCATGTATATGAGCGTTAATGGTGTTTTTTTTATAAATTGGATAACTTTCCTTGTATTTCACACATCTTCAAACACCGATGTTGTAGAGTAGATCTACAAAATTTGATTTAATTTGGTTTTGTAATTTTTGGGAAAAATGAAACCCTAATTCGGATCTTTGGGCATGCTTTTTTTTGTTTGATGTGTGATGCAAAANGCTCTACAGCGCAGGCCGCGGGCCACGCGGGCTGCCCGCCCCTTGCTGGCCGCGGGCCGCGCAGGCCACGCGGGCTGCGCAGGCCACGCGCGGGCCTCGCGAACGCGCAGGCCACGCGCTGGCCGCGGGCCGCGCAGGCCACGCGGGGGCCTCGCGAGCGCGCGGGCCGCACGGCCCTTGCGGGCTTCTCGCTGCGTGCAGGCCACCCGCGGGCCGCCGGCCGCGAGCCGCGCGCACCCCGCACGGGCTGCGGGCCGCGGGCAGCACCAGGCCGCGGGCCACGTGCAATCCAGGCGCAGGCTGGGCCAGGAGCAGGTGCGCAGTCCGCGGGCCACGTGCAAACCAGCGCGCAGGCTTCGTTTTTTCTGCACTTTTTTTTAATAAAATTGTTTAAGCCAATTCGAAGTTTAATATGCATCTCAGATATATGTTGCATCCTTTTTCGACTAAATATGCTTTTGTGATATATATGACGCATGCATTTATTATGTTTCATGCATATTAAAATATTATAATGCCTGTTATGATGTATAGGTGTAACTTTAGGCATATATATTTTATGCATGCCTTATCTACTGGGAGTCATTTGACTTTGGTAGAGTAAATTATATGCTTTTTACTCCCAAATATTTTGCGCATCTTAATTAAAAAAAAATTAATAATTTTTTCATATGGTGTGTAATGTGATTATGAGCATAGCGAAATTTTCCTTTATGCATGTATGATCTAATTTTTAATTTATTTAATTAGAGATGCGACAAAATTGAATGCATGTATGGTGTACTAATTTTAAAATATACTTTCTGCGCATTGCAAAGTAAGATTGAATGGCTTCCAAACAAATTGTTGCTAATTTAAACAAGGGCGAGAAATTGGATGGTGACAATTATGATATTTGGCACCGTAAAATTCAATATGTTCTCGCTGAGTAAGAAGTCCTGGAAACCCTGAGCAATAAAATGGACCAACCCACGGAGGGCACTAGTGCCCAGGCTCGCCGAGATATGGAAGCCTATAATAATTGGCTTAAGAAGGATCGCATTGCTCGCATCACGTTGCTGAGCAGTATGCAGAATGATCTCTTGTGCGAGTGTGAGCAGTATCCGACTACGTATGACATGTGGGAGGCTCTCAAAGCAAAATTTGGTGCAACTTCGGCTACAAGGTTGCGCAGTCTGACTATGCGGTTTGATAGTTATAAGAAGCGTGTCGATCAGACTATGAAGCAGCACGTTAGAACTATGTCAAACATGATTCGCGAGTTAAAGTCGGCTGGCAGCACCTTGACTGATGAGCAGCAGATCCAAGCTACGATTCGCTCTCTTCCCAATTCGTGGGAACATATGCGAGTAAATTTGACCCATAACGATAATATCAAAACTTTTGAGGATGTTGCACGGCATTTGGAGTTGGAGGAGGAGCGCCTTGAGGCTGTTAAAACTCCAACTGCCAATGCTGCTGAGTCAAACTTTCGCAGGACATCTGGGTTCAAGCGAAAGAGGACTACTGGTGCTCAAAATCGTAGCGGATCCGCGCCTAAGAATGCGAAGAACACTAAAAGAAAACGAAGCAAACGAGGTGGCAAGAAAAACAAGTCAAAGATGACTTGTTTCAACTGTAATCAGCTGGGACACTTCGCTCGTGATTGCACTGAGCCAAAGAAGACTCAGGAGCAACAGACCACGTAGTGAGGGATCGGATGGGATTCGTCGAGTACCGTCGCGTGCCTGCTGGGAGCAGAAGAGTATACATGGGAAATGATTCAAGTGTCGATGTGTTAGGCGTTGGCACATACAAGTTGATCATGCAAGGTGGTCGAACTTTATATCTACATGATGTACTTTATGCTCCAGGAATTCGGCTGAACTTATTTTTTATTCTTGCTATGCTACAGTTATGTAATATACCGAAAATTCGAAAAATAAGTATCGAACTTTAGTCAAGTTGACCAAAGTGCGAGGATGGTACACTTCGAAAAGTCCGAATGTGTTAAAACGATCAATAGTGCGTCGTGGAAGATTTTCGAGAGCTAAAGAATCAAATTCTGCAAAACTGTAGATTTTCAGCTCTCGGGGACCGATCCCTGGTGGGAGAGACCGGTNAATAGTGCGTCGTGGAAGATTTTCGAGAGCTAAAGAATCAAATTCTGCAAAACTGTAGATTTTCAGCTCTCGGGGACCGATCCCTGGTGGGAGAGACCGGTTCCCGAACGCGTATGTAATGAGACAGCTGAAAAATCGGCTAAGTCCTGAGAAAGTAGCTCTCGGGAACCGGTCCCTGCCTGAGAGACCAGTCCCCGAGAGACCGGTCCCCCAAAGAGAGACCGGTTGCCCTGCGCGCAGCAGCTCTGGCTGCGCGGGGAGAGCTTCGGGAACCGGTCCCTGAAGGAGAGACCGTGTAAGGGAAGTGAATTCTCTAAACTCGAGGATTAGACTTCGTCAAGAATCGACTGATTGTCGTGCGTGCAAGCTTCGGAAAGTCCGAAGGTGATCACAATGCATAAGGTGCATTGAGGAGGTGTCCGCGAGAGCACCAGTGCAAAAGCTGCACTGGAGCAAAAATGCTCTCGGGGACCGGTCCCTGGCAGGGAGGGACCGGTCCCATCGGGCTGGGCTGCGGGGGTCTCTGATGAGACCGGTCCCTGGCAGGCAGGGACCGGTTCCCCAACGTTGGCCCAGCGAGAGAAGCCGAAATTTGGCTAAGTCCCGAAAGTGTTGCTCTCGGGAACCGGTCTCTCGGACAAGGACCGGTCTCCCGGGGACCGGTCTCTCAGGCAAGGACCGGTTCCCGAACGCGAAATCCCCTCTGCCTGATTGTGCAGCTTTCGGGGACCGGTCTCCCCGACCTGGGACCGGTCCCTCACTGCGAAAATGCCCAGTGAGAGGCTGTGTAATAAGTGGAAAGTTGAGGGGTTTATTTGCAAAGTGGCTTATAAGAGAGGCTAGGGGGACCCCTCTCTCTCTCAGTTGCCCTCTTTCTCTCTCACACTCTCTCCCTCTCTCTCTCTAGAAAGGAAAAGAAGGAGAAGGAGAAGAAGAAGAAGGAGAGGAAGGAAAAGAAGGAGAAAGAGAAGGAGAAGACTAAGAAGAAGAAGAAGATCATCTTCTTCTCTCCCTCTTCAAGCTTGGAGCTTGGTATTTAGGTAAACCTCAAACCCTTTAATGGCGGATTTTGGAAGCTAGGGTTTTATAGCTTGGAATTGGTTCAAATGGAACCTATTGAAGCTAGGGAGAAGGTTCGAGCTCGAAATCGAAGCTCGCACCGCGGATTTCTCCAGTGTCGAGATCTAGGGCTCAGAATTGGGATTTTGGCAAATCTAGGGTTTTGATCTAATTTGAATGGTCGCAAACCTAATTGCTAGGTCCCTGAACGCGTCGGCGAAGACGGTTCGTCGATCCGTCGAGTGGGTGCGAAGTTATCGCCAAGAAGACCTTCGGAGCTTCGTTTTCGCTTAGAAGGCCAACGAGGCGTCGAAAAGTCGGCGAAACGCATACGAAGAGTCGCGGCATTACCACGAGGTGGGGGAGTGCCATCCCGAAGCAGTCGGGCTACTCTTTATGTCTGAGTATCATTATCGATCATTTACATATTGTGATATAGTATTATAGGGTGTTATATGTGATTTTGCATTTCCTTGCATGCTAGTGTTGTATAGGTTGTGGATACCGTGAATGAAAACCTAGTATGCAGGAGTTGAATACTATGAGATGGTTCGCCCTATATATGATGATTATGATTATGTGAATATGAACCTAGTGTATTGGAAACTAGTGTATCGAGAACTTGTCAAGAGAACGAGTGGCATCTAGTTAACCCTAAACATTGAACGAGTGGCATTAAGTAGTGCAAGAGTGGCATGAGAACACTAGTTTAGTGAGATACTATGTTGCTATCACCCCTGGTTGGTTAGGGTGTTCCCAGTTCATGAGATTGGATCGAGCTCACTTAGCCTGTCTGCACCTGTGAAGGTAGCTCCTTACAGGTAGTGCACTCCGGAGTTTGGCACGCGAGGGGGCCAGTGTAGTGCCCTTGGACCAGTGTAGTGTCCGCAGGCGGTCTCTGGGTAGGTGAATAGCTAGCCACCTCTCCTATGAGACTTAGAGGCTGGCAGAGTCTAAGGTCCTTTGGGTTTTGCGCAAAGCTGGTACTCTTGCTGAGGTTAGGTCCTAGTGATTGCATGATTACAGTTGGATATGTTGGACTATGATGGTCTAATCGAATGAGTATCAGGTTGTATGCTCAGTAGTATTACACCCTCATGACTAATGTTATGTTCATGTTTATGTGATCTTCGTCACGTCTATTATTCAATTTGATTCATTCTGCGAAATCTGTTTCACATGTTGATCTGCCTCGTTACGGTAGCACTGCATACTTTCTACTATTTGCACTTATGCTTTGTACTTACTTGCAGTACATCATGAGCCTAGTGGTGTAGATTCAGCCGAGGCGGCGCTTACGCCACTTGGGAAACTAATTGTTATAGTTCTCCGCCTTTTTGTGTTGTTTTACAAGCCATCGGCACGCGGGCCTAGGGATCGTGCAAGGGTCGCGGCTTAGCGCTACGAAACTTTGCCCTAGAGCGTGCTTCGATCACCTTGCTACCGGCTACGGCCGAGGGTGATTCCTCTGTATAGAGACGACACTTTGTACCTATTTTGTATCTCCGTGATGTATATTTCTGTGATCCCGAGTGTTTTGTTGCGTGAATACTTCGGTGCTCTTTTTTGTGGATTTGGATGTGCCTCTTGTCTTTTTCTTTGATAGTTAACCTGATTGTACATGCTCTGATATGTCAGGATAGGTTGTTCTTATTTTATCTTTCTATCGTTTATCTTGCTTCCTGTATACGTCCTTATTATTATCTTCTTGCAGTGTTGTATTTTGGTATATGGTTCTGTGCACGTACCGGTATTTGCTTCCGCTGGTACCCGGGCGTGAACATTCCCGCAGCGAGAGACCGGTCCGGTGCTGGGAGAGATCCCGGGTCTCTGGCGGACGGAAACATGCAGTTGGCTGATGTAATTGATTTTCAGCGGCCCCTCTCCGTTTTTGTTTTTCCTAATGGCTTTTGCCTTTCATCCTCTTCCCTCCTCTTTTCTCTTCTCCCTCTCTACACTTTCTAGAGAGAAGAAGAAGAAGAAGAGGAGCGAGAAAAAGAAGATAGCTAGCTTGAGGGAGCTTGGAGCTCAACCCTTTCTCTTTTTCCACCTTACAGGGCTTGGAGCTTGCTTTAGGCTGTGGTGGTGGACCAGATCTTCCCTTAGATTTGGACGCTTGTTTTGAAGGCATTAAAAAGGTTAGTACTTTGATTCTACCTTTGGATGTCTTGTTTGTGGTGTTTTTGCCTCTTGGCCCTTTGGTTTGTTGATTTTTGGCTTTTTGGATCCTAGGCTTTTGAGGCTAGATTAAATGGGGTTTAGAAACTTCCTTGGGCTTGGATTGGAAAGGGATTTACCTCTCTTTTGGAGCCTTGAAGAAGATTTTCCTCCACATTTAGGTGAGGTTTTAGCCTTTTTGCCAGTTTGTTCGTTTGATCTTATGAGGTTTCGTGGGAATGCCCCGTATCTCTTCGTTGAATTCACTTTTAGGGTCTTGAGACTGCGTGACCAACTCCGTTCCGATCGATGGGCACGCGCGTGGTGGCGTGGGCTTGACCTAGCCTATGATGATGGTAAATGCTCATATGTGGCAATCATAGCTGTTTCCGTAAAATAGAAAGTCATGTTTTCCTTGTTAAATATGTAATTGTATATGAATGTTTTAGAATGCCGTAAACATGCATATATTGATGTATCGGTGAGAAGATGTTTGGACCCCTAATGTCGGATAAGAGTGCATGATATGGACACCTAAGCATTCTATTTTGTATGAATTTTGGGAGACCGATGAGTCCGTTATTATGTAAAAATGAACCTTTGCTTTCATGCATTTAACCTAATTATGCCCAGATTGTGACATTAGGGAAAGGTTAGAAGCCTAGACTGAGGGCTTGAGAAGCTTGGACTATTTGAGGAAATTGGGACCAATGTCATAGAGGTTCCACTTGGGCCGGGTCAATGGTAATGGTCATTGGTCATTGATTGTTGTAATATGGAAACATAGAACAAGCATTTGGGCTTGAATCTGTTTGTGATGCCTTTAAGGTCATAAAGGGCACTAACGCAAGTGAGTGTTGGGACATAACTCTAAGACTCTCGAGGAATCCTTGGGATGCTAGACCTGCCATGTTTAAGATGATGATGAGCGAATGGGAAATTAGGCTTGAGACTTGGACTAATGCTTGCTTTGCAATTTATGCTCATTCCCGGCCGATGCTTGGAGGGTCGCTCCCATACAACCGGCACTCCGGAGTTAGCCTACGCGACCGTATGTTCGCACTCGTGCCGGTATGAGAAAGTCTACGGGAGTCGACGTGGGAACATGACACATTCCAAGAGTAGAGAATGTTGGCTACCACTAAGGCATTTATGGCGCCAAACAAGCTGGACTAAACCTTCTGTGGGTCCTTAATTAGAAATGAAAATCGACATCGTGTTAGAATGGTTAATCATAACGAGAATAGGTTTAGGAGTTGAAAACGACATTTATATGCTTTTAAGCATAGTGTTGGGACATGGTAGTATACTTGACTAGTTTCTTTTTTGCAATTAGAGCATACTGTGGTTGCCGATGACAGATGCTTCATGCATAAATGTTAATCTCATAAAGGTTAATGGCATAAAGGCTATTTGTTGATAATCCGTACGATGACATCACCATGACACTCGTTTAAATACTCAGTTAATATTTGTAGCATTTTAAGTTATGCCTTTAAAATAATCACGTAGTCATCTAATTTCGCTATTATTTTTTTGTACTTACCCTTCTTTCTTTTAGGGCCTAGTGCGTGCATTGAGCTGAGGTCAAGTAATTCCAAACTGGGAAACTATAAAAATTAAATAAGTTTACGCCCTCCTTTTCTCCGATGTTTTTCAGAGCCTTCCTCGCAGGGTAGCCAGGGATCGCGGAAGCGGAGTTGCTTCGAGCAATAGCCTTCCCTTTCGAAAGGAAGTTGCGTAGGTGGTCTACCTCTTCGATTTTATTTCTTTTTGCGAGAGGTTGGAGAGTTTATCAGTGTACCTCAGAGCACCACTGTTTGTACTTTTGAAGCACTGATCTTGTGCACTTATGACTCCTTTAATTGTCTAGCTTTTACTTCTTTACTTTGGCGTAGATGTTAGAACTATATTCGCTCTGATATCATTAAGTTACTAGTTATTTCACTTCTTTTATTTACTTCTAATCTCTTGCTTTATTCCGCTTTGTGTAGACGCCTTATATTGTAGACATATGGCGGCTTCTGGGCATGCTACCGGCGAGGGGCTCCGCCGGTCCGGCGCTGACAGATAAAAGATTGCAGATAGAAATAGACTATAATAAACTGAAAGCAGTACAGTAATGAACGGCTATGATTATCATGCCCTCAATCCCAGTATAATTAAATGCATGGACTCATAGTAAGAAGGCTCGGCTATCCTAACCACCATGTTCAACAAAAGGTCATTCACGCTGGTTACCCAATCTCCTTGTCGAACGCAGGGCTCGCTCACAGTCTCACGTC
>NW_017890590.1:0-41782 GCF_001540865.1 Ananas comosus
GTGGGGGGGAAGAAGATCCGCCGAGACGAGCCGGGGCGGCCGGGTTTGGCGGGGACGAAAGTATCGCTGGTAATGTTGAAGGAACAACCATTCACTAACGCTGAAAAGCCTAAAGTTCATAAAAGCGTATTCAATAGTGCCCGACGGCACATAAATTCGATTTGTATAAACAATAAGAACAGCTTGTACACACATACGACAAAAAAAAAGTAGAGCAATTTCTGACTGATGAAGTCATAACACTAGCCATCTCGCTGTCAATACCGGATTGATTCTTGCGGTCAGAGAAACTGGCCGTTTTGATGTTGGGTATTAATAGGGGGGCCGCGAAGTGATCAGTGGGTTTTTATGAGCCGATTGAAACAGGCGACGAATCAACAAAGATTTAGGAATTGAGAAAATCTCTCCTCTATCGGTGCGTTCGAATGTCGGGACAATGTATCATTGTCGTTCAGGTCAATATAGACGGTTAACATATTTAGGTAAAGAGAATTAAAAGTAGTCAGCTTTTGCCCGTGTAGGAGGTAGGGGATGCCATACAAAGGGAGGTAAAATCATCACAATGAGAGCAAGATTAAGGACGGTGTTGTCGCAACCTCAAGGATGCTGAATCCTAAGAGTGGTGCCCATCAAGTATGAGGTACCTAAAAGGCGTAGTGTGTCCTAAGTGTTCAAGATCTTAGTGGTGGTATGCTAGTTTTTTGTCCCGCCAATGGCGAACACCCAGACAGCATGTTCTCTTAAAATGCAATCTATAGGCTACAAGCTCCAATACTTCTTTCTGGTTTATTTTGATAGCGCTCTTAAGGAGTTATGTGATCGGGTAGTCGTTCATAGGCCTATAAAGTTTCAGTTCTAATTGACGTAGCTTAAATGTGAATGACGACATTAGGAACTACTATAAAATATATCTGAGATCTAATGCCCTTTATAACGAACAGATTCATTACTTAGTCACAATGGCATTCTTTATCAGAAAAATTCACAGAATACCATACATAACACGCAGTTGGCTTTATGCTTAGGAGATTAAGATTAGCACCCTCACATAAAAACATCGTTCAAACTAGGCCACTGAGATAGTCACTAGTTCGCTTTTCGCAACATTTTGACGGATCGACCGTACCCCCGAAAACAACACAGGTCCTCCTGTAGATTGTTCAATAGAAGTAAACACAATTTTTATCTCGGTCATCGTTGACGGAACAACCACTATCTCGATACGGATGATGCCATTATACATAACGTCATTGAAGGCCGAAGTGTGAATGACTAGCATGGTAAGAGTTCCCTTTGGAGCCCGAAACCTTAACGTTTTGGCTGATGTGTCAGGTCACTTGCTTTTGTTGAAATCGTTTGACTTGTCGACGATTTGAATTGTACTTGCTCGCATCTCTCTTTCTTTTGGTTTCCATGCTTGTTTTTCTTGAGTGATCACCTTCTTGGAGTCAAGTTGACTTTCCCTTTAGATATACGATTATCCTTCAATGAATGATTTCTTGATTTCAAGGGTGTATTGCTCTTCGTCCCTTTGGTTGCCGATTTTTTGATGTTCTAAAGCACCACAAATATGACAAGCTTTGTTAGGTATATTTGATTTTGAACAAGGAGGGACGAGACTTACCATTACGGAGCTTTAGAACAGGCAGTGGATGAAGTGTCCGCCTCTTCTGTTGTTGGCTCTGGTCAACATAGGTCCGTTCGTCACCGCAAGTCTCAAGTTTTTATTGACCAAAGTCCAAGCCATCTTAGTCGGTTTCTTGATCCAGACGAAAATTGTTCAAATCGACTTTAGTTGAATAATCGGTAGCTTGGTGAAGTTCCATATTTGCTTCTCTACTTTGAGTATGCTTTGTGAGAAAAGTGATATTCCTCACTTGAGTCTCTTTTTCCTTTTCAGTAATGAACTACTCTCGGATGCAAGGGAATTATAGGCCTTTGGTCAACCATCTCTCTCTTTGTTCTAGAATCCGCTTTGTAGAGAGTCCATTTTGAATTTTCTTTGTTCCAACTCATGTAGGCTTCGCGTAAGTCTCTGTTATGTTTAAGTGGCTCATCTTCTTTTGATTATCCAACCAATTGTTGATTATGCTGCGACATTCATCATTCGCCGTTCTTCATTCTGATGAGTTCTCGCGAAAACTTCCTCTTTGTATAGATGTCATAGAAGACCGAGTCAGCAGATGTCTAAATCACATGAAAGTGACTCCTGTTGCAATAGTGCGTGGCATTTACATCCTCTCCTCGAAGTGAATCGTCGATGAGGAGTCGTCCCATGTAATAGCTTGTCATCGCTTTCTTCTTTCAACGACTTTTATCTAGGGACAGTCAGCATGCTATAGTGGCCAAGCCGCCTACACTGTAGCATTGAATTGACCTTCGCAGCTGTTGCTTCTCTTATCTGTGGAGTTTTCTAGAGATTATCAGATTTCTGCTTTTGGATGAGGAAGCTGAGAAACGAACCTTCCCTTTAGATTGTTTGTCTTGAAAAGTAAGGAGCTGGCAACTTCTTTGCTGATAAGTTCCTCCGACGAAGACTTGCTCTGCTTTGTTTAGAAGTGCCGAGTTGCTTTTCAAAAGTCCTTCCGCAGGCTTGCTTCCGACTCTGAAATCTGATTAGGTTGAAGGTGACATCGTGCCTTTTGTTGTGTGAGTTTTAAGCCATTCCTAGGCTTTAGAAAAATGACTTGGAGAAGACGAATTGAGAAGGAAAAGTTCATTTCATAAGTTGAAAGCCTAATAATTCTCTATCCCCCCACCTTTGAGTTACATATCAGGAGTTGACCGTTCAATATCTGGCAACCTTAGACGGAATAGTTCGGAAGGGTCTCAAAATTTTCGAAAAATTTGGAACTGGATAATTTCTCGAGCCCAAAGTTAGCACACGTGTTTACAATGTCTTGCAAACGAGTATAGTACTCGGTAAAAGATTCATGTTCTTCCATACGAATGGAATCAAATCTACTAGTAAGCATTTGCAATTTTTGAATCTTAACCAAGCTTGTACCCTCGTGTGTAACTCGCAAAGTGTCCCAAATTTCTTTGGCGGTTTCGCACGCCGAGACGCGAGAAAATTCAGTTTGATTTAAAGCATTGAATAAAGCATTGATACATTTCCCATTGAACGAAGATAGTTCATTTTCCTCCTTCGTCCATTTATTTCTAGGTTTCGGAACGGTAACATTCTCGACAACTTCAGTAGGATGTTTCCATCCGAATTCAATGGCTTGCCAAACCCGCTCGCCGATAGCAATAAGAAACGCCCTCATACGGACTTTCCAATAAGCATAGTTAGTGCCATCGAAGAGCGGGGGTTGATTGATGTTACCGCCCTCAGCCATGTATTACAACCTATACCCGCTCTGATACCACTTGAAAGATATGGATCCCGAGGATCTAAAAGGTAAGTAACACCTAGAGGGGGGTGAATAGGTGTAAATACGGCAAACTCGAAAATCTCGATGCAAATAAAACAAAGTAGCGGAAAATAAAACAGCACACCGAGAATTTAACATGGAAAAACTCCAATTCGAAGTGAAAAACCCACGGGACCGATCACGCGAAGAAAATCCACTAAGAAAACTTGAGTACAAGTGATTTTGACAAAAATACACGACTCAATTTACCGATTTCTTGTTGATGGTGATCTTCGCCTGTCCTCGATCGATAGGAATCCACCAATCGACCTTGCTGCAACTCCTCGCAGCGTCAACGCCTCAATTCCTCGAAGCGTCCACCGAATCCTCGGCTTCACGTGAGATCCACGCGTCGAACCTCCTTCCGGAGCTTGTAGAATCGAAGATTTGTGATGATTTAACCTTTGAATACCATAAGCTATGAGGGTTCACCTTTAATCAAACATCTACTTGATTCTCGTATGAGTTATCGAGTAAAAACGAAGAATCAAGCCGATTGTTAATTGTTAGAAACTCGTTATGTGAATCAAAGCATTGAAACGGAGAAAAATAAGTTTCTAGGGTTTAGAATCAGTAAATATTCAAAGCCTTAAACTTTTAGATGACCCACATAGCTTATTTATATGTTTAGAAGACTTAGAAGTAGACTAGGATTGCAAAAAGTCCTTTTTAGAAACCTGTGTCGTCCTCAGAGATCGGTCTTCTCGAGGAGACCGATCTGTGAGAAACCGGTCTCTCAAGTGAGGAACCGGTCTCTCACTACGTGACCAAAATCACAACGTTCGGAAACCGGTCTCTCAAGCTTGAGACCGGTCCCTTGCAGCGCGACAGAAATACCAAGGTTCGGGAACCGGTCTCTCACCACAGGGGACCGGTTGCATCAAGGTTCACGCAGTGAGGACCTTAGGGGAACCGGTCTCTTGACCTCAGGGACCGGTCCCTGAACACAGAAAAGTTCAGTAAAGTATTTTTAAAGCAATCTAAGCCTTCTGAACTTATTCTAATCAAATAACTTCATCACAAATGATCTTTTCTTCATACCTTAGGTGCCGAACTTTACGAGTGAGTCTTTTTCCTTCAATTTAGATATTTTCTTTAATCTTCTGCAATCAACTCTTCAAGACTCCATTCAACATTACGAAATCTGCCAACCTATAAAATCCTTAACAGATTGCGGAACCGAGAAATTCCTTACATGAAGGTGCTCTGGAGCAACCACGACGAGCGCGAGGCCACTTGGGAGCTGGAGAGCGGACTGAGGGAGCGCTATCCCCATCTTTTTCAGATAGAGGCTTGAGGTACTTGTCATCTCGAGTTTCGCGAATGAAACTCCCTTTTAGTAGGGGTGAATGTAGCGCACTGGACCTTTGCAAATTGCGAGGTTCGAGTGTTTGGATGTATTTCGAGCTTTTCCACACTTGGTGAAGGGTTGTAGAATATTTTTCGACCTAAAAAGTTCGAAAACTAGAATTCTGGACAAGTCCTGAGAGTTTTTACTCTCAGGGACCGGTCCCTGGAAGGAGAGACCGGTCCCCCAGTGAGCAATGTTGCGGCAGCCCGGAGGCAACCGGTTCCTTGCGGGCGAGACCGGTCCCCGAGCGCGCCTTCGCAGAGAGAGACCGGTCCCGCGCAGGCAGAGACCGGTTCCCGAACGTTGGTTTTTCAGGTTCGCAGCGAGAGACCGGTCCCTGCTGGGGAGAGACCGGTCCCTCTGGGCGAAAAATGCTCAGACCGGGCTGATGCAATATTGGATTTTTGAGGGGCCTCACAGGATTTTGGTACAAGAGAAGGCTTATATGGCCACTTCTCCTTCTCCCCTTCCTCACTTCACCATTTCTTTTACTTCTAGAGAGAGAGAGAGTGGGAGAGGAAGGAGAAGGAAGGAGAAGAAGAGCTTGTAGAGGACTTGGAGCTTCATCTCCACCCTTTCTTCTCCCTTTTGGTGGATTGGAGCTTGCCTTTGGAGCTTAGTGGTGGACCAAACTTCAACCCTAGGGCATTTTGAGCTTGGATTGAAGCTTCCAAAGGGTTAGTAACATGTTTCTTCCTATAGATTCTTGTTTTGGTGATTTTTGGGAGATGAAACCCTAGAAATGAGATTTAGGGTTGATTTTGGGGCTTTTTGATCTAGGGCTTTTGAGGCTAGATTTTTTGGATTAGAACCCTCCTTTGGGTTAGATTGGAAGGATCCTAGCCTTCTTTTGGAGCTTGAGTGAGAATTTCTACTCCCTAGGTGAGTTTTTGCCCTATTCTTGTGATTGTTATTGTTCGAGCCTAGAGTTGCTCGTAATGCTTGTGTATCTCTTCGCTGATCACTTTTAGGGTATCTTGAGGCTCGTGGACAACTCCGTTCGGCGAATCGAAGGAGCACGCGACGGTTCGGTGGGTTTGACCTAGCCTATGATATGAGAAATGCTCATATTTGGCAAAATATGTTTCGTAAAGTAGAAATTCATGCATTTCCATGTTAAATGTATTTAATATGAATTTTAGAATGCTTAACATGCATATATTATGTATAGTGAAATTTTAGACCCCTATGTGGTAGAGTGCATGCATGTGAGACTTAGCATTCTAGTTATGATTGGGAACCATGATTCCTATTATGGAAATGAATCTTGCTTTCATGCATTTATCCTATATGCCAATTGTGACATTAGGAATGTTAGAAGCCTAGAGAGGGCTTGAGAACTTGGACTATTTGAGAATTGGGACAATGTCATAAAGAGGAATTGGGCCCGGGTCATGGTAATCATTGGTATTAATGTTTTAATTGAAACATAGAATAAGATTTGGGCTCGATCTGTTGTGATGCTTAAGTGTCATAAAGAGGCACTAAGCAAGTGAGTGTTGGGACATCACTTAGAGACATTGGGCTAGATCCTTGGGATGCTAGTGACCTCGCCATGTTAGAGACATGTGAATAGAGTATTTGAGACAGTGACCTTGCTTGTTTGCCATTTTTACTCATTCGCACATGCTTGTGAGGGTCGCTCCCTACAAGCCGGCACTCTGGAGTTAGCCTACGCGACTTATGTTCGCTCGTGCGGTATTGAGAAGCCTACGGGGTCGAGTGGGACAGACACATTCCAAGAGTAGGGATGTCGGATTACCACAGGCACTTAGGCAGCACAAGCTGGACTATCTTTGGTAGGTCCTTAATTGGAAATGGAAATCGACACGGGATGAGTTGTTATAACCACTACTAAATAGAGAGTGGTAGTTGGATTACTCGGACTTGCCTCTAGCATAGATTTGGACTTTGGGTATACATACATACAAGTAGTATGCTAGGAGACATTACTTAATTGCATTCATATAAACAATGTTGCTACGATAAGGGATAATCCTCATAATTTCATTAAGCAAACCATGATATTATTTATGGCTAAGTAGAGACATATTCTTCATGACAAGATCATTGTGCATTACATGAATGCCATGTTTAATTGCAAGTAATATTTTAGCATTTTCATTATGCTTTCATAGATGCAAATTACTCGTTATTGCTTTTGACTTACCCTTCTCTTTTGGGCCTAGTGGTGCAATGAGGCTGAGGTCAGTAATTGCCCACTGGGAACTATAAATTATAGTTCTCACGCACTCTTTTTCTCGATGTTTTTCAGAGCCTTCCACGCAGGGTGAGGCCAGGGATCGCGGGAAGGGAGTTGCTTCGAGCTAGCTTCCTTCGGGGATGAGTTGCTAGGTGGTCTACCTCTCGATATTTATCTTTTTTACCGAGAGGTTGAGAGTTTTACCAGTGTACTAGAGACCACCATTTTTGTACTAGAGACAGATATTGTACTACTTATGGTTTCTTTTATTGTCTAGCTTTATTTCTTTACTTTGGTGTAGATGATAGAACTTTACTCGCTCTGATATCATTAGTTGCTAGTTATTTCACTTCTTTTATTTGTTCTATCTCTTGCTTTACTTCCGCTTTTGTTGTAGACGCCTTATATGTGTAGACATATGGCGGGTCTAGGCACGCTACCGGGAGGGCCTTCGCCGGTCCCGGGGCGTGATAGAATAGTTTGGTATCAGAGCCTAGGGTTGAGTCTTAGAGGACATAGCAAACCTTAGGCCGGTTGGACTATAGGAATTAGGCTCGTGAGAGACGAGGTCTATTGACTTGTGAGCGAAAGTATTTTGATTGGGTTTGATGATAACTCTAAAAAGTTAGAGTTTGATCGGAGTGTATGGCTTCTAACTTCGCGGAGGGTTACGTTGGCGGCCGACAACGTAACATCGGGAGTTAGGAGTGAAGGACACTTCCTTACTTTCGCATGATTTGGGTTTTATCATTTTGAGCGGGGATGCGATAGCGTGGGTTATTAACTTGCGCTTTTATGTTTTGTAGTGACGATGCCGGTTACACGCTCCCATTCTGCCGGGGCGGATGATGCGGCACATCCCGAGGAGGTCGAGACCTCCGCTACTTCCGGATCTAGTGAGGTCCGCGACTTGAGGGCCCAGCTTGCGGTTCTCACTGATCTGTCGGCGCAGCAGACGGCAGCGGCGCAGCGACAGACTAAGGTGGCTCAGCGGCAGGAGGTGCGGATGAAGCATCTTGAGGACCTTCTACTTCAGCAGGCAGCAGCTTCGAGGGAGACCCAGGGTCCCACACCGCCAGCACCCGTGGTGGACGTCGCACCAAGGGCGCAGTCCCCCGCGCCCAGTTCTTCACGTGCGGCACCGGCGACCGCACCTCGGGAGGAGGTGGTTGCGGCATTACCAGTTCAGAGACCGGCCACAGGAGCAGCTTTCCCCGTGATGGCCGAGGGAGCCGAGCGGGATCGGCTCATGGATCGCCTCAGTGAGTTTAGGAGGTGCAGCCCGAGGACGTTTGATGGCGAGAACGTCGACCACTGAGTTGCTTCGAGCTAGCTTCCTTCGGGGATGAGTTGCTAGGTGGTCTACCTCTAGATATTTAACTTTTTTACCGAGAGGTTGAGGGTTTTACCAGTGTACTAGAGACCACCATTTTTGTACTAGAGACAGATATTGTACTACTTATGGTTTCTTTTATTGTCTAGCTTTATTTCTTTACTTTGGTGTAGATGATAGAACTTTACTCGCTCTGATATCATTAGTTGCTAGTTATTTCACTTCTTTTATTTGTTCTATCTCTTGCTTTACTTCCGCTTTTGTTGTAGACGTCTTATATGTGTAGACATATGGCGGGTCTGGGCACGCTACCGGGAGGGCCTTCGCCGGTCCCGGGGCGTGACACAATTATTAAGGCCTCATATTCGACTTGATTGTTAGAGCAGCCGAAATCTAGCTCGAAAGCAAATTGGCATGAATACCCTTCAAGAGATTGGATAACTATTCCAGCTCCTGCTGATTCGGCTGTTCTTGAGCCGTCAAAATAAAGTGTCCAGGGCTGACAACCGACTAAATTTTGCTTCGGTTCTTCTAATTCGACACATGGATGATCAGCCAAGAAATCAGCTATCGCTTGTCCTTTAACGTCTTTAGCCGGAATATAATTAAGGGAGAATTCAGACAAAGCCAACATCCATTTTTCAAGCCGACCTCTTAATACAGGTTTAACCAACATATACTTTACGAGGTCGGTTTTGCATATTACCGACACCTCAGTTGGTAAAATATAGTATCTTAGCTTTGTGCATGAATAGTACAAAGCCAAACATAATTTTTCAATAGCCGAATATCGTTTCTCAGTATCTAGAAAACGTCGGCTAAAATAATAAATAGCTTGTTCTTCTTTTTCTTCATTTTCTTGGACTAACAAACATCCCAAATTCTCCTCTGCAGCCGATATGTACAGCTTTATCGGCTGATGTAGCTTTGGAGGTACTAGTACCGGAGGATTCGATAAATATCTTTTTATATTCTCAAACGCCTCTTGCTGTTCCTTCGTCCAAATAAATTCTTCTTTGTCTTTAAGCCGAAGTAATGGAGTAAAACCCCAATTTTTCCGGCTAAGTTTGATATGAATCGCCGAAGATAATTAATCTTTCCCGACAAACTTTGTAATTCTTTTTTGCTTTTTGGCGGCGGTAATTCTAATATTGCTTTCGCCTTATTTTTATCAATTTCGATCCCTTTTTTATGCACTAGAAATCCTAAAAAATTTTCTGCTGAAACTCCAAAAGTACATTTTAAAGGGTTTATTTTCAAATTATATTTCCTTATTCTTTCAAAGGCGAGCTTTAAATCAATCCAATGTTCGGCTTGCGACTTGGATTTTATGACTATGTCGTCAATATATACTTCCAAAATTTTGCCTATTAAATTATGGAAAATAAAATTCATTGCTCTCTAGTAAGTAGCTCCGGCATTGTTTAAGCTGAACGGCATAACAACACATTCAAAGGTTCCAATCGACCCAGGGCACCTAAAAGCCGTTTTAGCCATATCTTCCTTAGCAATATAAATTTGATTATAACCAGCATGTCCACCCATAAAGGACAGGACCTCGTTACCGGAAGCCGAATCTACTAATATATCGGCTATTGGCATGGGGTACCCATCTTTTGGTGTGGCTAAATTTAAGTTCCTGAAATCAATGCAAATTCTAAATTTACCATTCTTTTTTCGTACTGGAACTATGTTAGACACCCAATCAACATAACGGGCCGCTCTAATAAATCCGGCCTTCAAAAGATTTTCTATTTCATTCTTAATTTGGAGTACAATACTCAGCTCAAACCTACGAGCCGGTTGTTTAAAAGGCTTAAACCCTTTTTTAATGGGTAGCCTATGCTCTACAATTTCTCAACTTAGCCCAGGCATTTCTTTATAGCTCCAGGCGAAGCAGTCCTTGTACTCCTTCAATAGTTCTTTCAGCTCATTCTGCTGTTGAGCCGAAAGCTTTGCGCTTATATATGTCGATCTCTTATCTTCGTCGGATCCCAAATTTACTTCGATCAGCGGTCTTGGGTCTCCAACTTTTTCTCACCGACTTTGATAGGCGACTCTTCTAGATACTATTCTTCTGCTGGCATATTCCTTTCAACTGACTTGTCGGTCTTGGTGACCGACTTCACTTGATTTTCTTTTTCGGTTCTGTAAACCGAATCTATCATAACCTTGTCGGCTTTACTAGCCGAGTCATCAAGTGTTAATACATCGGCTGTGGTAGCCGAATCTTCCTTATAGCCGATCTTGTTGATCGGCTTTTCCTGTCGAGGCTCTTGACAAGCCTCTATTCTCGATTTTTCGTATTCCATTTTAACCACTTTGGTGGTCCATCGGCTGCCACCAAAGCCCCTTCTTTCCCAGTAAAGATCAACTGGACTCCTTCTTCTGTAACTCTTACGAATGAAATTTGATCTGGATCCGCGTCGGCCCAATTGATATGGCCGATTTCCTCGTTGTTGATGTCCACCATTTTGGGCTGTCCCTCGGCCCGGATTTCTTCGACTTTATCTCCGATCCACTGGAATAGCTTCCCGTGGAGTGTAGAAGGCACGCACTCGTTTGCATGAATCCAATCACGCCCGAGTAGTAGGTTGTATTGACCATCTGCATCAACCACAAAAAATGCCGTTCGTAAAGTTTTAGAACCTACCGTGATCTCGGTCGTAAGGACCCCTCGAGCTTGCTGACCGCTCCCAGTAAAGTTGGTCATGATAGTGTCCGTGGGTTTCAACTCATCTTCGTCTTTGCCCAACTTCTTGAAGAATGCAGTGGGCATGACATTAACCATAGCTCCGCCATCTATCATAACTCAGCCTACCGGCCGACCTTCAATTAAGGCCCGAATATAAAGAGGCCTCACGAATCTTGTTTGCATGGCCGATGGCTTCTTGAAAATCACCATATCGGCCGGTTTGACGTCTTCCAATTGCAGTTGGGCTACTTTGAGCCCATCTTCCTCCTCTTCTCTAAATTCTTCATACTCAATAAGCTCTGCCTTAAAGGATTGAGGCAAAGCATATACCATATTCACCTCAGCCGGCGACTCTTCAGCTGATTTTCCCTTAGTTCTTTGTTTCTTTTCCTCCGACTCCTTCGCCGTCTCGGCTGAAGAGTCACTCTCCATCCGGACCTCCCTTTCTTTACGGGGCCATCTTTCTCTCTTGATCATCGTTTCGAGGGAAGCTATTTTGTCTTCTAACTCCCTCCTGCTCATTTTTTCTTCTGACTCGGCCTCGATTGGCCGTTCTATTCTTGACTTCAATCGAGGGGCAGGCGATGAGCCGCCTGCCTCATGGTCGTTTCTCATTGGGCGAAAAGGATGTGATTGTTCATCTGAGCGCCTCCAAATATTGAGCCTTATCCCTTTCGCTTCTTCATAGTGTTGTCTCACCTCGGCTTGCATCCTCTGCTGCCGACACTTCTGAGTTTTTGTCAACATCGGCCCCTGCCATCTGGCCGATAGTTTAACCTCAACTTCGTGCCATTCATCCACTGGCACGTTTGCCGGTACCTTTACTGTCTTCAGATGATTTTTCAAAATTTCTCTCCTCTCCCAAGGTCTCGGCCAAGGGTGAATGCCTAACTCGTTGACTAATTTTCGACCGAGGAATTCTATGTCTCCCTCGGTCATTCCCTCGAATTCCGGTTCTGGTCTCGACCTTGTTTGATGCTGCCAATGTGGCCGATATCCAAGAATCCTTGGCTTGGTGCCGAAAGGTCTACCCTGGTAGTCCCATCAGCCTTGACGCTCGTCACGCCTATTATTGTAGTAATCATGCAGAATCTTCTGCATTAACATGTCTTGTTTGCGTTGAACCGATTTCACTTCCGGTTCAGTGTCATTGGAGGCTGCGTCCGAGCCTTCTTCTTCTTGGTCTTCACCATCAGGAATGTCATCCCAATCCTCAGGGAACGCCATCAACTCATTCCATTCGTTCCCCCTTTTCTTGGCATTCACAATGACTTCCCAGTCTTTTTTCGTCATTTCGGCCTTGCATCTGATGCAAAGCCGAAGATGCTTTTTAGCATGGGCCACGTTGTCAGCGGTCTTCTTGTCCAAAACCTCTTTTCCTTAACATTCACCATATTAACCTGAAATGAAAACGAACTTCTGTTAATTACTTTATTTTCGTTTTTCTGGTCGGCTAATATGAGCCGACCCTCGTCTATTTCTTCTTGGATCTCCCTTTTCGCAATCGCTTTTCCTTTCCCTTTCATGTTCACGGCGTTGACCTGTGATGGAAAAGGATTCTTATCAATTTCCATATCCCTATTTTCTTGGTCGGCAAAGATCAGCCAACCCTCATTTATCTCTTTTTGAATTTGCCTCTTGAAGGCAGTACATTCACTAGTTTTATGGCTCCATGAATGGTGCCATTTGCAATATCTTCTGCGTTTTAGTTCTTCTGCAGGGGGTATAGTTTGACTCTCCTGTAGTTTAATTCGTCCGTTCCTTAGCAACCGATCAAAAATCAAATCGGTTTTTGCTATATCAAACGAATAACTAAAAGCAGATACATGTGCTTTCGCCTCTCTTGACTTGGCAGACCTTAACAAAGCACATTTGTAAGGTTGGTTGTTTCTCACCATTTCGGCAGCACAAATTTCGGCTTCATCAGCCGAATCCTCATTTTCCTCAGACGAATTCGGCTCTTCATGAGCCGAAGACTCTTCAAGGAAAGAGATATTTTTCTCCTTTCCTTTATTCCAATTTTTGTTTCGGCTCCATCTAGGCCGATCCTCATTATTACTTTTTCGAAATTGCTCATATTGAGCAACTCGAACTCCCAAATCAAAAAGATTTGGAAAGAATTTATCCTCAAAATGATCTTTAATTTTGAAATGCATGCCGTTGAATGCCATTTTGGCAAACTCCGATTCCGGCATTCTCACAAAACAACGGCTTCTAGCAGTCTTGAATCGGTTAAAATATTCATCAACCGATTCTCCCGTTCTTTGTTTGAATTGAGCCAAATCCGCTACTGATAGTTCTGGCTCAGTTCTATAAAACTGTTCATGAAATTTACCTTCTAACTCATCCCAATCTCGGACCGAGTTAGCAGGTAAACTCGTGTACCAGGTAAACGCTGTTTTAGTCAATGAGGTATTAAATAACCTCAACTTTAAAAATGGATTTGCCGCGGCCTCACGGCACTGAGCTGTAAACCGAGCGACGTGCTCGACCGTATTCTCGATCTCGTCGCCGAAAAACTTGTCAAACTTCGGCATCTTCCAATTTGCCGGATATGGGTGTTCTATATCTATGTTTGCAGGATATGGTGACCTGAATACGGGCCGCATTGCCGGCCTTGCGCCTACTCCGAAAGTATTCCGGATAGCTTCTTTTATTTGCGCATAGATTTCATTATTAATCCCCTGCAAAGGGGGTTGCGCTGGTGCTTGGTTCGGTGGGAGTGGAACTCCAATGTTTTGTACTACGGGATTAACCCCTTGTACATTTGGAGCTTGCCCCCTAACCCCTGCATTCTGGGGCTGATATACTGCTACTCGAGGGAGCGGAGGTAACCCCCAAGCTATTTCTGGCTGTTGACCGGCATTACCGACAGCCGGTCTATAAGCCGCTTGATATGGTGCCCCCTGGTATTGGGGCTGACCACTTATTGGTGTTACTGGATTTTGTAACACCGGTGTCATCACAGGTACTTGTAGGCCTGCTATCGGCTATTCATTCCGAGTTAACAATTGCCCTATTTGGGCGATGTTCTCGTTAGAGGCCGTAATTGCGGCCAAGACGGCATCCAGCCGTGCAGTGCTTGCATGACTATTTTGGTCCAAAGTTTGTAGGACCCGAGTCATTTGGCCAAGCGCCTGGATCAAACTAGGCTCCTGTTGGCCAGATTGACCACTGGTCTTACCCTCAACGGGTAGGACTGCTTGACGTTCTATCATATTTTCTGAATTACTGGGTTTTTCACTCCCAGAATTTCTAGGGATAGCCCTATTACGAAGATTCATGACGTTATCATCAGCCATACTTTAAATGCAAATTTATCTTATGTTGGTGTCCCACCGGGCGTGCCAAAAATTTGTTGGTGCCGAAATTCCCCGACCCTTGACCTAGTCAATGATCTTCCTCGGGAAGTGCGTCGGGATGCGAGATGGCTGCGAAATATGACCCTCGAAGCTTGCGCCCTTCGACAGATCAAGCGGTTCGGCTGATGAGGGATCGTATCAGCCGGGTTCAAAGCCTTTATAAGAGAATCGGTTCGGCTGGGATGAGCCGAATACTTGAATCAAGCCAGAAAGCGGGCAGAGAGAAGAACCGAATGGCCAAAACAACACAAGATCTGGTCGGCCGGAAGAGCCGAAAATAATTTTCTATTAAATATAACTGGGGAAAGTACAACGAGATGGGTTTTAGTATATAATGGAGTGATGCCCAAAGGGCAGACAGACTCCGGGTTGCTAAGTTACAGGAACTACTCCTAGGGAAAGCAGTAAATGCGAGAAAGAAAGATACAGGGAAAATAAAGGTGGTCTTTTGTGCGCAGGGGCGAAGACCCCTTTTTGGAGTATTATTACCCTATTTATAGATAGCCCCCTTTGATCAGTTATTTCATAATCGGCCATTATCTCCGCATATTCTGGACCACTTCTAGCCGATTGGAACCGCTTGTAACAGCTTGCGGTTGCCGTAACTTCCTTCANGTATTATTACCCTATTTATAGATAGCCCCCTTTGATCAGTTATTTCATAATCGGCCATTATCTCCGCATATTCTGGACCACTTCTAGCCGATTGGAACCGCTTGTAACAGCTTGTGGTTGCCGTAACTTACTTCAATTTGCGTGATACCTTCTTCTGGTACTCTCGATGCACGACCCAAAAGACGCTTTTGAAGGGAATATTCGCACCTAAATCCGATTCTCGCTTAGTCGACTCAACAATATTTTATATTTTATAAAAATAAATAGTAAAATATATAATAAATTATTATATAATAATATATCCATATAAAAATAAAATACTATATATAATAAATAAATATATTTTATAAATAAAATTATATATATATAATATATATATATATATATATATATTGTAATATACCGAAAATTCGAAAAATAAATGTCGAACTTTAGTCAAATTGACCAAAGTGCGAGGCTGGAACACTTCGGAAAATCCGAAGGTGTTAAAATGATTAAAAGCGAGTTACGGGAGGTTTTCGAGAGCTATAGAATCAAAATCTGCAAACTGCAGTTTTGAGCTCTCGGGGACCGGTCCCTGGTAGGAGAGACCGGTCCCCGAACGCGTATGAAGTGAGACAGCCGAAAAATCGGCTAAGTCCTGAGGAGTTAGCTCTCGGGAACCGGTCCCTGCCTGAGAGACGGGTCCCCAAGAGACCGGTCCCACCAGAGAGAGACCGGACGCATTGCGCGCAACAGCTCTGGCTGCGCTGGGAGAGCTCTCGGAGACCGGTCCCTAGTCGGGGAGACCGGTCCCCGAGCCCGAAATCTGCCCAGTCCAGGCAGTTGAATAAGATGAAAGTTGAGGGGTTTATTAGCATTTTTGCAACCCATGGGTTATGTTGGGGGCTGAGAGAGCCTTTTCTCTCATTCTCTCCCTCACAAGCACTCTTTCCTCTCTCTCTCTCTCTCTAGAAGACAAAGGAGAAGAAGAAGAAAGAAAGAAAGGAAGGAAAAGAAGGAGAAGAAAGTGAAGGAGAAGATCAAGGAGCAAAGAGGCTTCATCTTCTTCCTCTCTAGTGCAAGAAAAGAAAGCTTATAAGGTAAGCTTTGAACCCTATTGTAGTAAAACCCTAAAATGGGCTTTGAATAACCTAGAAATGATTTTAATTGATTGTTTAGAGTCTTTGAAGCTTTCTTTTTGCTTCTTTAGAGATCAAAGCCATGGTTAAGCTCAAAGGTGAGCTTCAACCAACCTCTCATGGTGAAATCTAATCTAGGGTTTTGGAAAGCCTAGGAATGGTTCTAATGGACTATTTAGAGTATAGTGAAGCTACTTTTGCTTCCCAAAGAGATCAAACCCTAGGTTTTGATATATATTGGAGTTAGGGCACCCAAATTGGGGCTTTTGCTCATAGGGGTTTCTAAGTGCAATTGACCCTCTAGAAACCTAATTGGGGGTATTTCCGACGCGTTGGTGCGCTCGGAATAGCATTACGAAAAGTCTATAGAAAGATATAGGCAAAATGGCCTAAGTTGGCTTCGTTTTGCCGCAGGTAAAGAACAAAGGATCTAAAAATCCCGAGAAAATCGTCGGAGCACCTAAAGGGACCTACAAGGTGGGTGGTGCTTTTCAAACTCATTGAAATTCTCTTTATGCCTAATGTGTCATTCTTTGAGTATATGTTCTATATGTTGTTGCATGCATTTTAGGATAAAGTAATGATGAAATGTGATGATTGCATGATTGTGAGCACAACTTGCATAATGAGATGGTTAAGAACCTAATAATGTCAAAACCCTAGATGTATGCATGAGAGAAAATGTGAGTACCAAAGTGAGCAAAAGAACAGAGTGACACTGTGACATAGATCGAGTGGCATCTAAATAATGTAAAGTAAAGTGACACTAGAGTTAGTGTGAAGCAAAGAATCGAAGTGATATAAAGAATGTGATTGCTAGAGTTAGCAAAAGTAAAGGAAATGCAAAGAGCAATGATTGCTAGAGTGGCAACATAAAGTGATGTAATGAACACTAGAGCTAGTGTAAAGTCAAGATTGAACTTATAAATCCTTTGAGTTAAGGATACGATCATACTTGCTATGAGTTCCGTGCTCGAGGGCGGTCGCTCCCCCTCGGGCGATGCGCTCCGGAGTTATGCATCCGGGTTGGAGTAGACCCGTAAGGACGGTCCTAGCGGGTGAGTTCCTGCGATGATGGACTTAATGTGAAGCAAGTTAATGTGGCGAAACCCCCGGGTTAGCCTTGAGATTAAAGAACAAAGAACAAAGACCAAAGAGCAAAGAATAAAGAACAAAGAACAAATGTAAATATAAAGAACGAAAGAATTTGCATAATCTGTATATATTTAGTGTTGAGCATATTTCTTGCTATTTGTTCAGGCATATTAGCATTATGTTATAGATTGGTTACTATATCCTACTTATCCTTTCTATTATGCCTGAGTTAATCCTAGTGGGAAAGTCGGTGATGTTGGGGCCGAACCCACTGGGAACTTTGTTGTAGTTCTCACCCCACTATTTCCACAGAGCCGGGACCGAGCGAGTCGGCGAGCGACCGCGGTAAAGGTATCGCGCCGTAGTCAGAGGCCACCGGAGTTGGGTTACATTTTGTTAGTAGCTACCCCATGTTCATCTTTTGTACTTGATGATTAGTAATGTAAAGAAAAGAGTGTAAAGCTTATTTTGAGGTAAATGTAATGTAAGAAAGAAATGATGGAATTATGTAATGAAATGCAAAGAATCCTAAATGTAAGAGATGGATGCAATGTATATGATCTAAAATGAATCATATTACTTGTGAATGTTTAGTTTCCTTTTTCTTTCACTAATGGCTATTGCTTACCCTCGTGTAAGCCGTTTGTGTATGTTTTCGCTAGTGCTTTTCTCTATTGATGAAAAATGTACATGTGATGAGCCTTGGGCGGATAGGGAAAACTCTGTCCGTTCGGCGTCTGTTTGACGTGCTCGGGTCGGGCCAAATTGGCATCGGTCCCGGGGCGTGACATATATATATATAATTGAACTACTATGCTTTTAAAAGTACCAAGTTATTGGTGCTTGTAGATTTTTGGTCATTGGATTAAAAGATATGCGGTTAGGATGATGTGGGCCCCCTAGGGTTGAGTAGGTGGTTGGTTAAATAGTATAATCGAATGGTTGAAAATGATCCGAGGAGTAAATCTAACGGTAAAAAATTTACAAGCACCAAGTGTTTGATGCTTTTACAAGCACCATAGTCGGACACTCTCTCTCTCTCTCTCTCTCTCTCTCTCTCTCTCTCTCTCTCTCTCTCTCTCTCTCTCTCTATATATATATATATATATATATATATATATATATATATAAAGAATGAGAGGGAGGTCCACTGTGAACCTCTCTCTCACGTGGTCCACGACCCCAACTATGAGCCGCGCTGTTTTTTCGGCTCTGCGCAGACCCGCGCTTTATTAAAAATTATTATTTTGTAATATTTACATCTAATATAGAATAATTAATTCTATTTTCCCCTCCCTAAGTAGAGATTCTAAAGCAATTCCTGCATTCACTAATAAATAAAATATCTTTACATCAATCAGTAGCGAGGTTCCCTACTAAAAAAGGTTTACCCAAGACGCAGTTCGTACATGCACGAAAAACCTACTTAGCATCTAGTTTTGCTTTAAAAGATGGAAAAATTACACCATTTTCTCCCAGCCTTTTACTATATTTTTTTTAAACTAGGTCCTCCGTCCCTGAACTTTTTTGTTTATCAATTGAATTTCTAACCTTCGTAATTTATTTCACCTGGGTGCCAATGTCGACAACTTCGTTATCTTTAATGGGAACTATCTTGATTTGACAGAATTTTAGAGAACACCCTCTTCTCTAGAGACACTTCAACTGGTCAAAGGCAGTTTTTTTCTTTCCTACTCTCCTCTTTTTTTTTTCCTTTTTTTTTTGGTTAAATATATCTCCCCGTGTTTTCTTTAAGCTTCGTTTGGTTCGACTATAAGTAAGAACTATCTATTCCACCAAGAATAGATATAAGTTCAGAGACAAGCAGAAATTAGACCAATTTTACGTTTGGATGAAAATTAGATTGTTTTTGAAAATAAGAAAAAAATAAAATGGAATAAGAAGAATAATGTGTAGTTATAAATAGAAAATAATAATATTATCCATTTTATTATATTTTGAATTAAATTTTAAATTTAAATATATAACTCTTAAATTTTAAAAATACAAAATTAAAATTAAATTTTAAATCTCAAATTCAAAATTTAAAGTTCTAAATTTTAAATTTAAGATCAAATATAAATTAAAATATAAATATCATATTTTAAAATTTAAAAAATTAAAATAATAATTTTAAAATTTATAAATTATAAATTTTAATTTTAAAATTAAAATTATAAATTTTTAAAATCTATAATTTAAATTTTAAATTTAAATTAAAAAATTAAATAGAGGTGGCGAAAGCTATTCCCACCTCTATTCGAGGGAGGGGGGATTGTTAACCTTAGGATAACCGTTAGGGTGGGGTAACAATCCCCCACCCGAAAATTCTGTTTGGGGATAAGTGGGGGGGATAACCCTTATCCCCCAACCAAATGCTATGTAAGTTTATGATATTTTGGTAATCACATTAAGTTGTGATTAATTGTAACTAACTTTATTGAGATTAATTTCTAGTATTAATGGATTTGTATATTTGTTATATTATGATTTTAGTTGTCCCTGTTAGTCTAACCCTATTGTACTGTAGTTATCGAATTAAGTGTAATTTAAATTATGTCAATTTATTGGATTATTCTTAAATCTTACTAGAATGATACTTCTAGTTGTATCATGATTTGACCAGGTTATAATATACCCTTTAATGATATATATTTGACGCGATAAATGAGAGCAAGTGTGAGTATTTTGAAAGTAGGGTTTCGTAGAGAGGCATAAATTGTATACCATTTAGCTATAATAAAAATTTCCACTCCATCTTTGTCCGTGAATCAGGCTAGTGGTCGAACAACGTAAATTACCTACCTAATTGATTCTAAACAAAAGAAATACATTTTCTTGCATATTCGGATAATCTCATTATCCCACATTTAAAATGATAAAATTTTTAGATATTATTTTAACCGCATGCAATTAGATTAATTATTTACTATTGTAGTTCTACCATACTATACATGTAATTATATATTACTATATTTTAGTTGTTATATTTTTAACAAAACTATTTTATAATTAATCCATCCATTCAATTCAATAGTTATCATTTTGTTTTCACCATTTATTTGTTGGAAAGTAACGTGCAAAGACCCGGTAAACCTTTTACTCTTTTACAAGCACTGCCTTGAAGTTTTAGTTTCTGGTAATTAGAGTACGTAAAGTTTTACCTAATGGTTCAATAGGTTCCGCTACTCAATTAAAGTTAGTATTTAGACAAGTCCCTCTCCTCAATCACAGTTAGTACTTACAGCGCGTTGTTTTGATCGCAGTTGTATACATAGTTTAAAATAATTAAAAAAAAACTTTTCTTCTTCTCTTCTAAACTCTATTTTAAACTTAAGGATCGAAGAGTAGGCGCAATTATTTCTAATGTCTTATTACATATTAGAATAGAAAATATAGATTTTTTTTATATTATTTTATATTTTATAAAATTAATATACAAGAACGTACGACCAAGTTCAGCATGTAAATTACTAATTCAATTGAAGAGATCGGAGACCTGCTAATTAAACTATTGGCAAAGTTTGAGAGTTAATCGGTAAAATTAAAGTCAGGCGTCGTTTTCAAAAGAGATTAAGTGCAGGGGTTTTGTCTACAATTTTTCCTCTTGTATTTTTGCATTTTTCCCGGAGACCTAGGCCCTGGTAGAACGTGCGGAGCGATTTGGGCAAATTGGTCCTCGTAGTGTCAAGGGTCAACGCGACTCGCAATCCAACATATAATAAACTAAAAAAATAAAATAAAAATAGTTGCGATTATTAGACCCAGAGTTTGTGTAAGCCTTATATACGGGCATGTCTCCTGGTTTTGAAGTACGAACCATAACTAACCACTTCAAATAAAAAATATTAAAATAGGTACGTCGTTAGTTGACTCACCATTAATAATAACGTGATTACCGGATTCATGAATCCCAACCAAAAGTTGGAAAATAACAGGTAATTACTACTGTATTTCTTAAGTTTAATTGGATCTAGCTAGGTTTAGGTTTCATACCCGTTACAGTTTCAGTATGCTGGAAATAAGATTTGATTTTTTTTTCTTTTATTTTTGATTTTAGAAAAAGAAAAACAAATGTACAAAGACTCCCAAACTTTAACCATTTTTCAGACATGCATATTAACTTGAGCTTTGACGATTAGTATATTAATATTATGCCTCCTGAACTTTAACAGCATATTTAACAGGCTTTTCTCTTCCAGCAAAGTTATTTTGATCGTATGTGTCGCACATAATTTTATATAATTTTAAGATATTTAAAAAAAAACCTAAGTTTTTTCATATATATATGATAATTACATATCATGAGTATTTTTGACTTTTAATTATTTTTTCATGTGTCAGAATAAAATAAATATATTTTTATGTGCAATGGAAAAGACTGAAATAGCTGAATAATTATTAATTTCGACTAAAGAGAGGGTTTATTAAATTATTTGATAAAGTTTAAAGATCTAATAACTAAAATTTAGAGTTCAGACATTTATTCGAAAAAAGTTTATAAGCTTAGGAAATCTTTCCATATATATTTTTTTACTTGAGTCTACGAACCAAAGGAGTTGTAATCTCTAGGACCCTTAATCCAAGGAATATTGTAGAATTTACCAACCCATTTGAAGTTCGGCCAATTTGCATAAAAAAATCTATCAATTTTGAACTTTTGCAAAAGTAAGCCGTCTTTTTGAATTTTACAAATTCGGACCGAATTTTCAGAAAGATGACCAAATTACTCATCTTTCAAAATGTATAAAAATTATACGCTTTAAATGTCTGAAAAAATACAACTGCTAAATTATTAAGTGTCAAATTTCTTAAAAATGACAACTACTAAGCCATAATTACATGTACCTTTTTCGTGAAACGAGAATCCTCATTTAAGACAAAATAAAAAAAAAGTATAATTAATAAGATGAAATAGTGAAACATCCTCTCAAATAGTGCAGTATACTTTTCCAAATAGTGCAATATCTGTATAAGTAGTGCAACATATACAATGCTCAAATAGTGTAATATCTATATAAGTAGTGCAACATATGTATTGTCAATACATATTTTGTAGTGTTTCTTAGCTTTGGATAGGATTGGCTTCAGTGTTAGTGACTAGTCGACACATCTGGAGAGTGTCGGACTGAGTCGGAGTCGTTTCTGTGCGAAATGGATGCAGAAATGGATTCGGCGCACTCAAATAAGTAAAACTGAAGTTTTGCCAAATTCGAGCACCCAGAACAGGTCTTGGGTCGCCCAGAAGTTGAGTGCAGATTTGATCAGAACTGGAAGCCAATTCGGATCCTATGTTCCAGGCGCCTAGAAGTGGGTCCGGAAATTTTACATCGTGAATATCGTTTGTGTTGACACGTGGCTGGTGGTTGATGAAGTCCGCCGGAGCCGGATATGGGCGCAGTGCAACCCGGGCGGAGGATCCGAAGTGGAACAATTGTGTAGCCTGGAGGATTCGGGCACCCATAATGTGGGTCCGGGCGCCCGGAAGTGCCCATTTATGCTGAGTTGCAGGTTTACAGCTATTGCTCCTGAGGCTTATGGGACCGTTCTAACACCCTATAAATAGACGGTGTGCGACCCCAGTAAGTTCTTTTCACCTATTCTTCACAGAGAAGCCTCATATTGCATTTCTAACACTCAGATTTTCTCAAATTGTATCCAATCTTTCAATTGAAAGGTGGTGGAGTGCTGATTTTGCAGTTCTTCAGCGACGACCTCCGGTGTTTTGGCTCGTACGGGACGTAGGAAGGTCGGATCGCGGTGAAACTTGGTTTGCTGGATTCTAGACTTCCAGAGAAATCCACGAAGCTCGAATTGTAGATTTTGGTTGAGGTTAGCTTGGTCGAACTGAGGTTTTTCTGGACTATTGTTGACATTGAGCTGAAAATGAGATTTTTGAGCTTTTCTTGATGCTATCTTTGTAGGCAGTGGGATTTTGGACCTGAGTCACATTCTCCATTATTATTCACTGGATTTGAGACCTTCCTCACCTGATTTGGAGGTAATTAGGTGAGTTTTGACATTATGATAGGGATTAAATTAAGCTTTAGTGCTGAAATTGGGATAATTGATGGAATTCAATGTGTAGAGCTTGGAGATAGCTTGATTACTGGTCTTGGAGGATTTTAGTTGATCTAGCAGGGATTAGCATTGGTTCAGGACCTTCTTTGCTGCCAGGATTAGCAATTAAGGTGGGTTACATCGGTTTATTCCTAAGCACAGTATTAGTCGACATGTATGATTTCCAGTTTTTGTAAATCATGTTGTAACTCAATTTCGTTGATTGTATATAAGGACTGAGATTTTTACAGTGCAACTAAACTCTCTGTTGATGATGTTTATGTGTGTAATTTAATTACATAAGCACTCGTCAAGTTTCAGGAGAAAATGAGCTAAAACGGAGAAGTTACGCGATTATTAGTTTTCACTTAAGTGAATAGTAACTTCGGTTTTTCGGTGAAGCCACGGAGTAGAGCTGGCTATCGGCGCGTACCGGACTCCGTTCATAGCGATCCAATAGCTCATTTCGATCGGGTCAGCTATTCTGGAACCAATGGCACTGACGAATTTCAGATTCGATGCACGGTTTTCGAGAAAAAGGAGTTTTACCGAAAAGAGGGTTTCTGCTCTTTGCTATTCGTGCATTTTAAAACTCCTCGTGCTTTGTACAAGTGATCTGGAGATAGGTGAGAGTTGTTTCTGGTACCTACTGGTGGTAGGGAATTCAAATTTGAATTTGAATTAAAGATTTAGGGTTATGCTTTGGTATATGTGCGATATACGGATTAACTAGAGAGCGGATGGGTTCCGTCGCGAATCCGTGACCAAATCGGACGAATCAACATTGTAGTTTTGATGCCCCCGACGTGCTGAACGCAATGGTACTGTCGGATCGAAAATCCGACGGATGGATCTCCGGGAATTACGAGATTTTCGCTGAGGGGTCAATGTGGCAAAACGGATAAATCGCGAAGAGACCCTATATTTTATGCGCCATTTTGCGAGATTTTGAACGTCTAGGTGCGTACTCGCATAATATTCGTGCAGTGAGGGACTGGACTATAAAATATTACCTCTGAGGGACCTTTTGCAAATGCATATATAATTTATATAGGTTGCTTCTAGGGTTTCATGATGAAACCCTAGCTCTTGGACTTTCCCTCAGCCAAACTGAACCCCAGCCGCCCCAACTGCACCCTTGCCCTTGCCTTGCGCGCACCACGGCCGCCGGCAGGTGCTCCGGCCGCCGGAAAACCTCTCCTCCATCACTTTCTCCACCTATTCTCTACCCTCCTCGGCCATGCAACCCTGAGGAGCTTCAAACACCTTTGGAAGCCTTCCCTTGGCCGAGATCCACCCTTCGGCGCCGTCACCGGCCGTTCCCACCACCGGCGCACACCGCCGGCGCCGCCCAAGCAAGCCGCGGCCAGCTCGGGTCAGCCTGGGCCGAGCCGACTCCAGCTTGGGGCCCGCGCGTTGGAACCGCCCCAGCTTGGTCGCCCTGATCTCCTCCGGCCTCCGGCGACATCCCGCTCGCCGCCACCCGCCGTCCCGCCGTCCCGGAGCGCCGACGGAGCCGCCTGAGCTCCCTACGGCCACCCTCGGTCAGCCCAGACTGAGCACGGGTGGGCTCGAGGCCCGCACGCCGCCGCCACTCCATCCGGCCGCGCCGTCATCCCTCAGCCTCCGGCGACCTCCGGCGTGCGTCCCCGGCCATCCCCGACCACCGCCAGCCGCCGCTCGAAGCTCCTGCGGCCGCCCAGTCGCGATGCGGGCCGAGGCTGAGCCCTCGTGGCCTCCGCAAGTCGCCACCGCCTATGGCGGTGAGCACCACCTCCCTCTAGGCCTCCGCCGACGGATCGTCGCCGCCCGGAGCTCCTCCGGCCGCCGCCGGCCGCCGCGGACCTCCTGAACCCGAGAGCTGTTGGAGGAATTGATCTCCTCCGCCGCGCCACCGGCCGCCTCCCGCCGTCGGCCAGCAGGTTCCCCGGACCCCTTGGACCAGCTGCTACCATCTCCGGCCGAAGCGCTCGCCGTCCGGCCGCCGACGGCCAGCCCTAGCTCTGCCCTGGCCGGTAAGCAATGTTTTTGCTGTTCTGCGCATTGTCGCCTGTTTAGATCACTGTTCCGGCGACCCGGGGCCGTTCCGATGCCCCCGGAGGTGAGCACGGTGATCGTCAGTCAGTCCCGATCACAATTCTCACCTCATTTAGGGTCAGCGAGCTCCGGATGAGTTAATTAGATGCATTTTAGTTTCAGTGCGCGCTGTTTCGTTGAACTTTGTGTCGCTCGTGCGCGTATTGCTGTAGCCGAAATTGCTCCGAAAGGTGAGCACGGCCTCCGGCACGCCAAGACCTATCAGCGGGTGCCTCGGCTTCGCTGATTCATTTCTGGTTTGTGCAGACGAACCATAAAAGCACCGAAATCGCATGAAATAATGCGATTTCGGGTATTCGGAAGGGGCTTTTATGCAACTTTGTTCGTCGCGGCTGCTGTTGGCAGCATGGATGAGTTGTGGGTGACCTCTGGACTGATTGTCCAAGGCCCCGGACCCTTTGCGAAGATCGAAAATGCATTCCGGTGCGTTTGTCGGCAAAATCCGCCGACGGAACGCGGTTTTGGTTCGGAATTATTCCGACGGTGCTTCGTGAGCTATTGTGTAGTCGCTGAGTCTTGTTGGCTGGTCACTCGCGTCATTTCGAGAGTTCAGAAATGACGAGTGAGCGACGGTGGGTTTCGGTGTCGAAATAGACACTTCCGGGAACCCGGATCCCAACAATTATCCACCAATAGTTGTTCGGTTGTGTATCCTTGTGTTTGCTGCCATGTCACACTAAAATAAGTGTTTAGAGGCAGCGAATGACTCGTGGCATGAGTCGGTGCCTTCCCGGATAGTTAGTGGGTCCCGGCGGAGTCCCGGTGCGATTTTTGGGACTTCCGGCGAGTTACGGCAGTTTGTTTTGGGAAACTGATCTCCGTGGGTTTGTTAGCGGGATTACGATGTAGTATTTCTTAGTTGTGGGTTAGACACTAATCCAGAGGACCTTCCTTAGGTCCTGTTGACGTTCTTTTGCAGTCAGGAGACAGGCGCGACAGTTGTACAGGTGGGTACTTCGATCCGACGTCGGTACAGTGGTGCACGTTCGGTGATGGTTTCTTACCCTTGCTCCTTTGTTATTATCCATGCATACGTTATATATTGAGCTTTGCACCTCTGTTGTTTACATTACACCCACGTTGTTTGATTATACTCTACTCGTTGTTTGCATGCTTAGTATCCTGAGTAGGAGTAGAGTAGTTCTATCCGCATCCGTATCGGTTGACCTAGTTGGTCTGTTGAGCATCCGTATCTGTTGACCTAGTTGGTCTGTTCTGCATTCCTCTACTCAGTTAGTTCCATATTGATATCATGCTTAGGAGTAGAGTTGACTTATCGGTTCACTATATCTGTGATTTGGTTGGGCGGTTCCCTTATTTTGATATCTATGACCTATTCGGTCGAGTTGCTACAGTTCTATCTATATCTGTGATTTGGTTGGGCGGTTCCCCTATTTTGATATCTATGACCTATTCGGTCGAGTTGCTACAGTTCTATCTTGACATACGTAGCCGATTAGTTGCTGATGGCCTAAACGGTCGGTGTGCCCTGAGGGGCTGGATTGTCGGCTAGTTGCCGATGGATGATCTTTGAGCATACTACATTGATCGCCACTGCAGGTACGCATTTCACGAACACCAGCGGTCTGATCCACCGCAAGAGGGTGTTCTTTTCCGGAAAAGTGGTTGATTGGCCAACTCGTGAGCCAGGGGCTTATTGCGAGGGATAAGTTCTTCTACGCGCAGGGGCTTTTCATTGCGAGGGTAGGTACGCGTATCTTCTGAGCCGGGCAGGGCTTCATTGCGAGGGTCAGGTACATGTTGAAGAGTGTGGCGATGGGCGGAGGTCCTTCGGACGCAATAGGTAAGCAGATTGGTACTTTTAGGCTTATCGTCAGTTGACGCATGCATACCAGTAAGCTGTATTGTTTTTATTTTTCAGTACATCCATTACTGTTTATTGTAGCTACTGTTTTATTTTACCTGCATGCTATATCTGTGTCAGCTCCTATCTTAATCAAGCATCTTTACTTTACGCAGCGCCACTTATGTCTATCTAGTTCTCCGTGTTGTTGTAGTACTCTTCTCCCTGTACGGTGAGTACCTCGCTGCCTTCTTTCGGCTTGCGGTACCCGCATGGACAGGGAGACAGTGTTTACTGTTCTCACGTCTCTCCCCCAGCCATTTTTTTCAGGTATCGGCGGGGATAAGTAGTGAACGAGACATGAGGTAACGTGTGTAGCGGTCGGATAGAGCTTACCTAACTCCAGGTATTTGATTTAGTTATTTATTCCTGTGTATTTTCTGTTATTATATTAGGTTTATTAGTTTATGTGGTTCAGTATTTATTTACATTTGAACATGTGGATTTCTTGGATTTTGTAAATAAAAAGATTTCTACCGCCTCCGTGTCAGCGTTTTAAATAGAATAAAGGTTTCTGTGTAGGAAACAGTTTTTCAAAAGATTTTTTGTGGATTTCTGTTAAACTTGAATGTAAAACTGTGATGTTGAAATGGTGAATGTATGAATGTAAATAGTTATTTTTTATAGTTCATCTGGTGGGGTTGTATCCTGCGTTGTACTTGTGTATTTGATCCGACGCCGTGCAAATACAGGGGAGACTCATGTCCTGTGATGAACAGGTGATTTCCGTGTATTTGTGGCGGATCGTGGCAATATCTCTGGGTCAGGTTTTTTCAAAACAAAAAAAAAAAATTCAACGCTTTTCCCGGTTTGTTTTAAAGCTGAAAAGGGACCCCGGGGCGTGACATTGTATCATGGATGAAATCAGCATTGAGGACATGATTAGTAAATCATAAATATACATGTTGGACTTGGAATTTGACTTAGGAGAAAATCAGCGATTTGGACTTGTCACCTGTTTACACTACCTGATTTAGCTCTAGGAGCCGTTGTAATTTTGTATCGTCGCAGTATCGAGGCGACGGATACCCCAGATAGTTTAACTTTCAGTTACGCTCGTGCTGGGATGCCGAATGTATTTTTACAGTAGCGTTCACGCTGTTCCGGACTGTTGGGTGCCGTCGGGGTTGACGGTGAACCCATATCGCCCTTTTGGCGTCGGATTGTGCCAAGAGGACGTGACCTATTGATTGTTAGACCAGTTAGAGTTGGTTACTTGGACTTTGACTTGAGAGAGCCTGATTGAGCTCGACAGAGATACGCTGCATACTCGGTTGGATAGCTCCCACGAGTGCCACTTCGGAGACGGGCGTTGTGCTTTCGCGTTCGTGTCGTTCATGCCTGTTTGACTTGCTCTCCACGGACTGAATAGTGTGGAGGTAGCTTGATAGTCTCAATTGGGCGGGACGGGTGTGTTCACAGTCCCCGGGACGGGTATGTTTATAGTCCCTAAAGAGATTGAGTCAGGATTGACATTACTACAGTAGGTCAGCTTAGAGCATTATAGTGTAATAAATGGTAGCTGTAGATTTCATTCGAGCATTTATTACTACCTTTGCTCCTTCTGTAGACTTAGTGGGTGGACCGATATTGTTGAGGGCGGCACCCACTGAGGACTACTTGTTTTACAGTAGTTCTCACGCCCTGTTGTTACCCCGTTTTTGCAGAGCCATTGTCTTCGGCAGCTGCTATTGCTGATCAGGATCGAGGCAAGGGCGTCGCGAGTTAGAGCCCTACCCGACTAGCCGAGCTAGAGGTGCCCCTACAACAGGTAGTTATTTTTTGTTGGAGTTCATGTACATACATATATTTAACTCGCCAGTGCTAGTAGTATTGTATCTTAGATTTGGCGTATGTATATGGAACTCGGTTTGTTTTTATTACTGGTTCTTTTAGCAGCTCTATACTACTGTTTGTAATATTGTATGATCTACAGGTACAGCTATCGCTTCGTATACAGGAAAAATTTCTTTGTATACGGCGGATTTGTCGGTGCGCCCGGGGAACGAGTAATCCGGGGCGTGACATATTTTGCATAAATTTTACGCTAAATTATGTATAGTTTAGTATATTATACGAAAATAATATAATATATTATAACATACTATAAAAATAATACAATATATATATAAACGGTACATATTTTATACTATTTATATAGATATTTACACGATTTGTATAAATGTTGCACTATTATAAGAGGATGTTGCACCATTTAAATGTGTGTTGTATTTTTTCTTTTTAAAAATTAAATGTTATTGCATATTAAATAAAGTTTCAAATTTTTTGAAAATGACAACTGCTAAGCGATAATTACATGCACATTTCTCATGAAATGAGAATTCTCATTCAAGATAAATTAAAAAGAATAAAACATAATTAATAAGATGAAAAAGTGCAACATTCTCCCAAATAGTGCAATATCTGTATAAGTAGTGCAACATATGCATTGTTAATACACATTTTGCATGACTTTTATACTAAATTACGTACAGTTTAGTATATTATGCGAAAATAATATAATAAATATTATAATATAGTATAAAAATAATACAATATATGTATAAACAATGCATATATTACATCATTTGTATAGATATTTACACAATTTGTGTAAATATTGTACTATTATAAGAGAATATTGCACCATTTAGATGTGTGTTGCACTTTTTTTAAAAAAAATTAAATATTATTGCATATTAAATAAAGTTTCAAATTTCTTGAAAATGACAACTGCTAAGTCATAATTACATGTACCTGTCTCGTAAAATGAGAATCCTAATTCAAGACAATAAAAAGAATAAAGTATAATTAATAAAATGAAAGAGTTTAACATTCTCTCAAATAGTGCAACATGCTCTTCCAAATAGTGTAATATTTGTATAAGTAGTGCAATATATGCATTGTTAGTACACATTTTGCATGATTTTTACACTAAATTATGTATAATTTAGTATATTACGCGAAAATAATATAATATATTACAACATACTATAAAAATAATACAATATATGTATAAACGGTACATATTTTACACTATTTGTACAGATATTTACACCATTTTTTAAATATTGCACTATTATGAAAGATTGTTGCACCATTTAAATGTGTGTTGCACTCTTTCTTTTTGAAAATTAAATATTATTACATATTAAATAAAATTTCAAATTTTTTGAAAATGACAATTACTAAGCCATAATTATATGTACATTTTTCATGAAACGAGAATACTCATTCTACGTAAAATAAAAGAAATAAAGTCACTACAACAGAATTAGGTTATAGGGACACATGTTTGGGACACTTTTGTGTAAGTGTCTCATTTATGCCAAAACTTAAAAAAAATCTACTAATGGCTAAATATAAAGTCCAATCCAACCAAAAATAAAAGGTTACTCTACTCAACCTACCCCACCCAGCCCATTCGGCCCCAATTACAAACAGAAAAGAAAAAAAAAAAAAAATCGATTACCATCTCCCTTTCTCCCCTCACTCAATCCACCGAAATTCTAGACGAAGAGCCCTTCCCTCTCCTCCTCCTCCGCCATTGTGACACCCCAATAATTCCACATCGGATGGGAATGGGGTTGTCATTGGGTTTATAAGAGACTTAGACACTAGTAATAATAACTGGGCTTAAGCATTTTGGGCCGGTGGTTGGGCCCAACGAGTTATTATTACTAGTGGGCTGGGTCGTTACATTTGGTATCAGAGCCAAGTTACAACCACAACACCATTCACAGGTTGTTTTGAAAATAAAAATAAACTGAACCATTGGTTAGGTTGACCTTTAGGAAGACCTACAATGTATAGACACATGAGTGCGGAGTTTGAGCTCGAGTCCTGGTTTGTAGTAGTCGAGTCGATTATTCGCCTGACGGTGTTTTCTGTTGCAGATGGCTCGTGGTCCTGGTAGACCTCCTCGTCGGGGTCGTGCCGGTGGACGCGCCACTGAGAGGGCATTGGACAGTCCTTGAGGGCGTGTCCCGAGGGGCAGGGGTAGAGGGGAGCAGGTCGGCCCCGAGCAGCTGGGTGATGCGCGTACCCAGCAGCTTGAGGCCGAGGTAGCAGCGATGAGGGGTCAGCTGACGGCCCTCTCACGGATGTGCCAGCAGTTTATACAGCAACAGACTGCAGCTGCTGCTCCCCCGGCTCCACCTCCGACACAGCCGGCTCCAGTTACTACGGACACTCCGGTGATACCTCTACCGGCTACAGCTCCGACAGGCACGACGACGACGACGACTACCACGACGGATTCCGCTAAGGGTGCTAATACCTCTACAGCGGACGGCGATCTCATGCGGGCGAAGTTGGCCCAGTTCAGGAAGTTCGATCCGCCTAAGTTCGCTGGGAAGAATGACGATGCATGGGTGATCGAGCACTGGGCCACCCACATGTTGAAACTATTTCGCGATCTCCATATTGAGGAGCAGGATCGCGTTCCTTTGGCCGCTCATTGCCTTGAGAGGGATGCGTATGCATGGTAGATCCGCCACTTCGTGAACAAGCTCTCAAGCATCTATCCACCCTGGGAGGAGTTTCGGAGACTTCTATATGAGCAGTACTTCAAGGACAGTACGAAGCAGAACTTGGAGTGCGAGCTGGAGAGCCTTAAGCAGGGTAACCGTATTGTGGCGGAGTACGAGCGAGATTTCAGCCGCATCGTCGGGCTGATCCCCTTCGCGATGCGGGACGAGTACCACAAGGCCAGGCTTTTTATCAGGGGGCTGAGGCCTAACATTCGGCTCTTGGTCGCGTCCAATGGCGCGATACCCTTCGACGAGTGTCTCGACCGGGCTCTTATAGTGCAGAGCGAGTCGGAGGAGGTTCGAGCTGATCGCGATGCATCCGAGCAATCGGGGAACAGGAAGCGTTCCCATGCCAAGTCTGGCGGTGGCCCTTCTTACAGCAAGAGGCCACCGAAACATCCGTGCACTCAGCAGTCGGTGAGGAGTGCACCTTCTGGTGGACAACAACAGGGTAACCGATGCGTGATCTGCGGGCAGGCACATGCAGTGAACACTTGCCCGCAGAGGAGGGACCATTGCTACCGTTGTGGCCAGCCGGGCAACCTTCAAGCTCAGTGCCCTAGGGGTGACGGGGCCAATCAGAGTGCTGTCTCTTCCCCAGCTGCATCCCGACAGAATCGTGGAGCCCCCAGTACAGCTGCTTCGTCTGGGCGTCCCTCTACATCACGCCAAAATGAGGGGGCGCGCTAGGCATCTGGCAGGCGAGTATTTGCTTTGACTCAGTCCAAGGGCGACTCTGGTAGCGACGTCCTTGCAGGTATTGTCACTCTCAGCCTCACTCGTGCTAGAGCTATTTTCGATACTGGAGCATCGCACTCATTCATTTCGCATTCATTTGCATGTGAGCATGGTCTTTCCTTGTGCCCACTTGTTATACCGCTTCGAATTGAGACACCTGGTGGTGATCTAGTAGCAGACAGGTGCATCTTGTCGTACCCTGTCATTTTGGATGACCGGTCTTTCCTGGCAAATCTGGTGGTACTTTCGATGAAGAAATTCGACGTGGTGCTTGGGATGGACTGGTTCACCAGACACCGTGCTATTATCGACTGCGAGCGAAGGATGGTGACGTTTAACGGGCCCGGCGAAGTTGTATTTGTCTACCGAGCATGTAAAAGCTCCTATTTTGCCACGATTATCTCTTCAGCTAGAGCTAAAAGGCTTATGAATGCTGGATGTGTGGCCTACCTGGCTTCGGTAGATGTCACCCGCCGAGCTGCAGCACCATTGGAGGAGATTACAGTTGTTCGGGAATTCCCGGATGTCTTTCTAGCTGAGCTTCCGGGAATGCCTCCGGACCGGGAGATCGAGTTCTTCATCGAGCTAGTTCCTGGTACGACACCGATCTCGAAGGCCCCCTATCGCATGGCCTTCGCTGAGCTGAAAGAGCTGAAGGCTCAGCTCGAGGATCTCCTGGAGAGAGGGTTCATTCAACCTAGCGTGTCTCCTTGGGGTGCCCCAGTCCTCTTCGTCAAAAAGAAGGACGGTAGTCTGCGACTCTGCATCGACTATCGGGAGCTCAACAAGGTCACTGTGAAGAACAAGTATCCACTACCTAGGATTGACGATCTCTTCGACCAGCTTAAGGGATCGTCGGTGTATTCTAAGATCGACCTGCAGTCCGGGTATCATCAGCTTAAGATCCGGGATGAGGATGTGCCGAAGACCGCTTTCCAAACTCATTACGGCCACTATGAGTTCACGGTGATGCCGTTCGGGCTCACCAATGCACCAGCAACCTTCATGGATATGATGAACAGGGTCTTTCGAGCATATTTGGATCAGTTTGTTGTGGTCTTCATTGACGATATCCTGATCTACTCGCGGAGTGATGAGGAGCACGAGGATCATCTCCGGCGAGTACTGCAGATACTTCGAGAGCACAAGTTATATGGTAAGTTCAAGAAGTGCGAGTTCTGGCTCCGCGAGGTATCTTTCTTGGGGCATATTGTGACTCCATCGGGCATTACGGTGGATCCAAAGAAGATAGCCTCGTTGGTCGAGTAGCCTGAACCGACTTCGGTGACTGAAGTCCGGAGCTTTCTGGGTTTGGCGGGTTATTATCGGCGATTCGTTGAAGGCTTCTCCCAGATCGCCGCACCGCTAAACAAGCTTACCAGAAAAGGCAAACGATTTTTATGGACTTCGTAGTGTCAGCAGAGCTTTGATGAGTTGAAGGATCGATTGACCTGCACACCCGTTCTTACTCTGCCGCGGCCGGTGAGGATTTTGTGGTCTATTGTGATGCCTCCCGGGTCGGTCCGGGGTGCGTGCTTATGCAGCAGGATCGGGTCATCGCTTACGCATTTCGACAGCTAAAGCCATATGAAAAGAACTATCCGACTAACGATCTGGAACTTGCAGCGGTAGTCTTCGCCCTAAAGCTGTGGGGGCACTATCTATATGGAGCACATTGCGAGGTATTCACCGATCATCAGAGCCTGAAGTACCTTTTCACATAGAAGGAGTTGAACCTCAGGCAGAGACGTTGGCTCGAACTCTTGAAGGACTACGATCTCACGATCCAGTACCATCCGGGGAAGGCGAACGCGGTGGCGGACGCTTTGAGCCGGAAACAGCCTTCAGCTTCATTGTCCTTCATGATCACGAGCCAGGATCGACTTGTGGAGAAGTTCCGCCGTCTGGAGATCGATGTTGTTTCCACCAGAGCTACGACTCAGTTGATGACTCTAGTAGTACAGCCTACTTTGACGGAGCGGATTTTGCTCGGGCAGCAGAGTGACCCGTACTTACAGAAAGTGCGGGCGGAGATCGAGCAGAGCAAGGACGGGGACTTCACTATCCACACTGATAGATCTCTGCGCTTCAAAAGCAGATGGTGTGTGCCCAGTGAGTTGGAGCTGAGGAGCGACATCCTATCCGAGGCGCATCGATCCCCTTACACAGTTCATCCAGGCAGAATCAAGATGTACTGCGACCTGAAGCAGAATTTCTGGTGGCCTGGGATTAAGCTAGATGTGGCTCAGCACGTGGCTCGGTGCTTGATTTGTCAGGAGGTGAAAGCCGAGCACCAGCGACCTGCAGGAAAGCTGCAACCACTTCCGATACCTGTGTGGAAGTGGGAGCATATTACTATGGATTTCGTCACTGGATTGCCTCAATCACAGCGAGGCCATGATGCGATCTGGGTTATAGTTGATCAACTGACAAAATCGGCTCACTTCCTGCGGATGAATACGACATGGTCCCAAGATCGACTGGCACAGCTATACATTGACGAGATCGTCTGGCTTCATGGTATGCCAGTGTCGATTGTATCTGATCGGGACACTCGCTTCGTTTCCCACTTTTTGGGGAGCTTGCAGCAGGCTATGGGTACGAAGCTAAACTTCAGTACGGCGTTCCATCCCCAGAGTGACGGACAGTCAGAGCGAGTCATCCAGACTCTTCAGGACATACTACGTGCATGTGTCTTGGATTATGGCGATGGATGGTTTCGATATCTACAACTGGTGGAGTTCGCCTATAATAACAGTTATCAGGCGAGCATCGGGATGGCACCCTATGAGGCTTTATATGGGCGTCGATGTCGGTCCCCTATCTGTTGGGACGACGTCGGAGAACGCCAGTTGATCGGGCCAGACTTAGTGGAGGATGCAGTGGCAAAGATCCACATTGCGAGAGAGTGGCTTCAGACTGCACAAAGTCGACAGAGGAGCTACTCGGATCAGCGGAGGCGTGACTTGGAATTTCAGGTCGGTGAGCATGTGCTGCTCAAGGTGTCGCCATCGAGGGGGATCAAGCGGTTTGGTTTGCAGAACAAGCTCAGTCCGCGGTTTGTGGGACCGTTTGAGATCCTAGAGCGCGTTGGTCCGGTGGCGTACAGATTGGCTCTTCCTCCGAGTCTCGCCCGGGTGCACAACGTCTTTCACGTGTCCATGCTGCGGAAGTACATTCCGGATCCGTCTCACATCATTAGTCCGACATCTATTCAGCTACGAGAGGATCTGAGCTATGATGAGGCTCCATTGGGAATTTTGGCACGTGAGGTGAAGCAATTACGGAACAGGAGCATTCTGTATCTGAAAGTTCATTGGGAAAATCACGAGGAGCGCAAGGCAACATGGGAGCTTGAGTCTTCTATGCGGGAGAGTTATCCGCAGTTATTCACGGGGGATCCTTGATTTAAGTTTCGGGGACGAAACTTCTTGTAAGAGGGGAATGATGTAATAACCGAGATTTTCAGTAATAAAAATTAAACCCTTTGTTGATAATGTTTTTATGTGTAATATAATTACATAACCACTCGTCAAATTTCAGGTGAAAATGAGTTAAGATGGAGAAGTTATGCGACCTGAACCGATAACTAAAAGTGAATACTAACTCCGGCATTCCGGAAAAGAGCCAGTGAGTAGAAGACGGTTCTGGTGCGCATTGGACTCCGATCATAGCGTTCCAATAGCTCGTTTCGAACGGTTCGACAATTCTGGACCCAATGGCACTGACGAAATTGGATTCTGATGCACGGTTGTCGAGAAAAAGGGGTTTGATTGGTTTCACATGTAGTAATATAAGTGGCTACATAGTGAAAACAAAAGAGGGATGGTTTTGACGCAAATCGAAAACCAAATTGGACAAAGTAAGATGCTAGATTCGATGCCCAGTCGTGCTGAACGCACTGGCACAATCCGTTCGAAAATCCGACGGACGGATCTTCGGGAATTGTGAAAAGTCCGCTGAGAGGTCAATTTGGCAAAATCGATTAATCGCAAAAAGACCCTATATTTTATGCGCCGTTTCACGAGATTTCGAATGTCGAGGGGCTGGCATGCAAGTTACACACGCGGGCAGGGGTAGGATTATAATTATTTGACTTTGAAGGGGTTCCTTGCAAAATGACACCTTGTATAAAAGTGGCATCTAGGGTTTTCCATGGTTCTTTTGCTGCCCACTTTCACCTAGCTAACCCTAGCCGCCCCACCTATACCCTGCCCTGCCTATACGCACACCCGGACCACCGGCGAGCAGCTCCGGCCGCCGGAAAAGCCACCCCGGCCTTCCCTCAACTTCTCTTTAGACCCACCTCGCCACCAACTCAGTTGTTGTGCTCGGGAAGGCATCAAAGCCCGAGCTTCAACATCCCCTGGCCGAGACCTATCTATGGCGTCTCCCGCGCCGGCTCCGGCCATCTCCGTTCCCTGCCGGAGCCCCACTTGCTCATTGCAGTCATCTGCGGTCAACCCAGGCTGAGCCGGGCGACCTCGGTCTTGGCGCGCCTCTGTCGCTCCCCATCAGCTGCGCCGCCCTCCGGTGACCTCTGGTAACCTCCCGTTTGCCGCCCCGCTGTCCCCGCACGCTGCCGGCCGCCGCTGGGACTTTCTGTGGCCGCCCAGACCTGTGCGGGCCGAGGTCGAGTCCGCTCGACTTCCAAGCACCGCCACCATCCAACGAAGGGTGCACCGCCTCTCCCTCGACCTCCGGCGTCAAATTGTCGCCGCCCCGAGCTCCTCCGACCGCCGCCTTGCCGCCGGCGCCCTTGAACCTGAGAGCAGCTCGACGAATTGGATCGCAGCCGCCACGCCACCGGCCACCTCTCGCCGCTGGCCAGCGCCTGCCCGGGACCCCTCCGATCGGCCGTACCTTTTCCCGGCCCGAGCGCCCGCCGTCCGACCGCCGGCGACCAACCCTAGCTCCCTCGGGTCTGGTAAGCAGTAAATTAGTCTGTAGCGCACTGTTTGAGGGTTCCGATCACCTTTCCGGTGATCCGATGACTCCCTGACACCCCGAGAAGTGAGCACGATGATCTACGAATCGTGCTGAACATCGTGCTTACCTCCGATAGGGACAGAGATGCCCTGGATTGTGCATTAATGGCAATCGTAGCGCTGTACACGCTGTTTCACAGAGTTTTGTGTCGCTCGTGCGCATGCCACAGTGGCCGGCAGTTCTCTGAAAGGTGAGCATGGCCTCCGGCACACTGAAACCTACCAGCGAGCGCAACGGTTTGCCTAATCGATCTCTGGTTTGCGTGCACGGTCCAGTAAAGCCTAGAAATCACATAAAATGATATGATTTCATGTATCGGTAAGGGCTTTTAGGATTTTTCCTTCGATGTAGCTGCTGTTGGCAGCAAGGGTAGGCTGAGGATAACCTCTAGACTGATCGTCCAAGGCCCCAAGCCTTTGCGAAAATCAAAAAGTGATTTCCGAAGCGTTTTTCGGCGAAATCTGCCAATAGAACGTGTTTTCGATTCGGAATTCATCCGACGATGCCTCGGGGTTGATTGTAGTGTCGCTGAGCCTTGTTGGCTTGTCACCCGCATCGTTTCGAGGGTTCAAAAATGATGGGTGAGCGACGGCGGGTTCCGGTGTCGAAATAGACACTTCCGGGAACCCGAATCGGAACGATTATCGACGATAATCGTTCCGCATCGAGTTAGCGTCTTTGCTACCTTGTCACACTAAAATAGCTGTTTAGCAGCAGCGAGCAACTCATATGATGAGTTGGGTAGTTCCGGGATGGTTCGTGTGTCCCGGCGGAGTCCCAGTGCGATTTTCGGGACTTCCGGTGAGCTCGGCAATCGGTTTTAGGAAACCAATTCCTGTAGGGCTATGAGTGGGGATTGTGAGTTAGTGTTACATGTTAGTGGGTTAGATTCTAACCCGATGGACCTTTTGTAGGTTCGGTCATTCCATCTCCGCAGTCGAGAGACTAGTTCCCATAATAGTACAGGTGGGTACTTCGATCCGAAGTCGGTACAGCGGTGCACGCTCGGTGATATTCCTCCTACCCTCGTTCTCCTATTATTATTATTGCATATTATATTTTGAGGCTTGCACCCCGTTATTTCCATTACACTCTACTCGTTATTTGCATGCCTATTATCCTGAGTAGGAGTAGAATAGTTTTATCTACATGAGATATTTGTTGACCTGGTTGGTCGGTTGTTGCATTCAGTATTTATGACCTGGTCGGTCGGTTCTTGTTTTTCGCTTACCTTACTATGTGACCTACTTGGTCGGTTGGATTAGTTGATGACCTGTACGGTCGGTGAGCCCTGATGGGTAGGATTGTCGGCTGGTTACCGACGGTTGGCTATTAAGCATATCAGCATTGATCGCCCGAGACTCGTACGCATTTCACGAACACCAGCGGTCTGATCCACCGCAAGAGGGTGTTATTTTTCGAAAAAATGGTTGGGTGTGCCAACCCATGAGCCCATAGGCTACCTTGGGTTATATGCAGATAGAGTAGCAGTGGCACAGGCTTGAGGTCTGCCGTGCGGACCAACAGGGCCCAGTTTTCAGATTGGGTACTTTTGGACCTATCGTTCGGTTGACGCATACATACAGTAGCAGTAGTTTTGCATTTTTACTTCATGTTCATATATTATCATTGCTACTGTATTTCGTTTACCTTTACTATTGTTGATCCTTCTTTACTGGTGAGTACCCTCGCCCTCGTCGGCTTGCGGTACCTACTGGGAGGGGAGACATATTTACATGTTCTCACCCTTCGCCCCCATTACAGGTGACGTCGCTGGTCCGAGTAGGACGGTTCGTGAGGAGCGAGTCTAGCTATCGATAGAACCACCGTCCCGTCGCTTAGTTAAATCTCTAACTCAGCTTTTATAAATAATTGACTTAGACATCTATTATGGTTCAGTTTCGTTATTACTTTTGAATATTGAGATTTCAATTGGCTTGTGAATGTAATAAAAGGAATTGTGAATTTTCTTAAAAATATAAAGGTTTTCTACCCCTCGTGGTAGCGAGTTTTTAAAAGAAAAAAGTTTTCGTGCGGGAAATAGTTTTACAAGGTTTTCTCGTGGATTTTGTAACTTCGTATTTCAAAACAAGATTCCGAGTAGGAAACATTTTCAACTGATAGTTGTGATATTATGATTAAACGTTGTTTGGTAAATCTGTTGTGAATGGTGAATGAATGTTGAATGTTGTATATTCATTATGGTGGTTGTACTCTGTTTGGACGTCTTGTACTTGTGCGACGCCGTGCAAATACAGGGGAGACTCTATCCGTGTGAACAGTGGATTTTCTGTATTTGTGGCGGATCTGGCACACCCTGGGGAGTCAGGTTTTCAAAAAAAAAAAAATTTAGGGCACTTCCGCTATATTTTCAAACTAAACAGGACCCCGGGGCGTGACAGATTAAAGTGGTATCAGAGCCGGTTCACCAACTGGACATGTGTGGCGAGTCTCGGCTGAGACAGGGTCTGGATGACGGGCTAGCGAGATAAGTCTCACATCGCCTAGTGATCTTCGGCTGTATGTGTGATTGGACTGACGAGGACGTCAGGCCTTAACAGGGGGAGTCTGTGACACTCCAATAATCCCACATCGGATGGGAATGGGGTTGTCATTGGGTTTATAAGAGGCTTAGACACTAGTAATAATAACTGGGCTTAAGCATTTTGGGCCGGTGGTTGGGCCCAACGAGTTATTATTGCTAGTGGGCTGGGTCGTTACAGCCATCGTAGCCAACAAGGTAGAGTTCTGGCAGTTGCTAAATGCTTAAATAAGTGTTGGTAAATTAGCAGCACTCTTTTTAGGTTATAGCGACACTCTTTAACTGTCACTATATACCTAGCGACCCCATATATATCAACACTATTTAAAAATGTCGGTAATTTAGCCAGCATCACTTTTTTTGACCTATACCGACATTTAAAAGTGTCGCTATAGACCGTTTTTGTTGTAGTGAGTTTAATTAATAAGATGAAAGAGTGCAATATTCTTTCAAATAGTGCAACATGTTCTTCAAAATAGTACAATATCTGTATAAGTAGTGCAACATATGTATTATTAATACACATTTTGCACTATTTGGAAGAGCATGTTGCACTATTTGAGATGATGTTGCACTCTTTCATCTTATTAATTATATTTTATTTTTTTTATTTTGTCTTGAATGAGGATTCTCGTTTCATGAAAAAGGTTCATGTAATTACTGCTTAGCAGTTGTCATTTTCAAGAAATTTGAAACTTTATTTAATATGCAATAATATTTAACTTTCAAAAGAAAGAGTATAACACACATCTAAATGGCGCAACATCCTCTTATAATAGTACAATATTTATACAAATTGTGTGAATATCTGTATAAATAGTATAAAATATGCACCGTTTATACATATATTGTATACTTTTTATAAGGGATAATTGTCTATATACCTCTCATACGTTTAAAAATATCCGATTTACCCCTACTTTTTTTTTTCTTTCTAAACTACCCCTCATATGTTCCACCATTATTCCAAAATACCTCCGCAGTTATCCCCTATTAAACTAACTCGGGTTAAACTAACTCGCAGTTATCCCCTATTAAACTAACTCGCAGTTATCCCCTATTATTCCAAAATACCTCCTAAATAAAATACCTATTTTACCCCTACCTTATTAAACTATTCCCTTAAGTTATCCTCTCTTTCTCTCCCAACTTGGGTCCCTGCCGCCTGCGGCCGCGAGCGCCAGCAGCTCACCAACACCACCAACCTCAGCGCCGGCTCCTCCGCCTCCACCTCCGGCCCCAAGAAGTCTTGTCTCATTCGCACAAAAAAAACGGTCGGTGAGTCGCCGCTCTCGTCGTCGCCCTCCTCCTCCTCCGCCGCCTTGGCCGACGCCAGGAGCAAGAGGCCCACAGCGACGATCCCGTCTCGCTCGAGGCCGTCCACGTGCTGTCCGCCCGAGGTTGTCCGCATGCTGGGTGCAAGAAGGCATAGTGTTGCGCGTGGAGAGGAGCAGGGGGTGTGCGCGGTCCACGAGGCCAGTTTGGCCTCGTGGACTGAATGAGAGGGAGGTCCATAGTTGTAACGACCCAGCCCACTAGCAACAATAACTCGTTGGGCTCAATCACCGGCCCAAAATGCTTAAGCCCAGTTATTATTACTAGTGTCTAAGTCTCTTATAAACCCAATGACAACCCCTTTCCGATCCGATGTGGGACTATTGGGGTGTCACAATAGTGGACCTCCCTCTCATTATATATATATATATATATATATATATATATATATATATATATATATATATATATATATATATATATATATATATATA
>NW_017890590.1:41804-45173 GCF_001540865.1 Ananas comosus
AAATATTATTATATAATATTTTATTTACAAATTTGTAATTATTGATTAATATTTTTTAATACATAACTCTTATATATTATTAATATATGTTTATTATAATTTTAAATATATTTAATCTATATATAAAAATTATAATAATAATATATATAGTATATTAATTATTATATATTTTTTATATAGCTGAATTTTTTATCCCTAATTTTTAATTGGTGAACGTATAATACCCATATAAATCACGTATCCAAATAATTGCCGAATCCGTTTTTTAGCCGTATTTTTCAACAATTTAAAAATTCAGTGACGAATTTTATCCGAATTATATCCGTACCGAATTTTTGCCGAATCTGAATTAACTAACTATACCTCCAGCAACCAAGGTTGATTTAGCTGCGATCGATCTCATCTGTTCATCTGCTCGCTCCCGACGTGCTTAATTAATTAATTGATATTTGAAGGGCAAATAAAAAAGTATTTGCTATATGAAGGGTATATAAGAAAAGTTAGTTACGGTATAAGGGTATATTGGAATGGGTAAAATAGTAATTTTCCAGAGATAACAGTAACTGTTAACACATCACTAACGGTATTTAACTCCAGAGGTATATTAGAAAGAACTTGGAACATAAGAAGAGTATTTTCAATATTAGTCTTCTAAGATGGGTAAATAAGAAAAGCGGTAACTTTTCAGAGGTATATAGGCAATTGCCCATTTTTATAATATGTTGTAATATTTTATATTAGTTTCGCATAATATACTATACTATTCGTAATTTAGTGTAAAAATAACGCAAAATGTGTATTAATAATACATATCTTGCACTACTTATACAGATATTGCACTATTTGGAAGAGCATGTTGCACTATTTGAAAATGTTGCACTATTTGAGAGCATATTGTGCTCTTTTATTTTATTAATTATACTTTATTTTTTTATCTTGTCCTGAATGAGGATTCTTGTTTCACGAGAAAGGTACATATAATTATGACTTAACAGTTGTCATTTTCAAAAAATTTGACGCTTAATAGATTAGCAGTTGTATTTTTCTATGCATTTAAAGTATGTAACTTTTATGCACTTTGAAAGAAGAATAGTTTGGTTATTTGTCTAAAAATTCGGTTCAAATCTGTAAAATTCAAAAAGACGACCTACTTTTCGCGAAAGCTCAAAATTAATTGATTTTTTATGAAAATTGGCCTAAAGTTTTTAGTAGTAAAAATATTTTTTAAAAAACATGACAAGACCAGTAGAAAAAAGAAGAGGCTGATTGAGATGAGTTGTAGGATCATAATCCAAAGAGGGTTTACTAATTTAATTTTGGGACAAATCAACAGACAGCTTCTAAACTTTAGATCTTGTCAAATTATCTCGTAAACTTTTAATTTTGGCAGCGATGTTTCCTACACTTTATCAAAATAGTTCAATTGATTTTTCACTCTAGCGAAGTTACTAATTAAATAGCCGCGCTGTGGGCATATTTTACAAACAATTATGTATGGATTGAAAACACAAAAAAAAATTACTTTTTCATTCTCGAATAAAAGGAAACATAAGTGTTGAAAAGAAATCGACTGTTTCTAGAGCAAGTGACAAAAAATTTGGTGGTTGGTATCCGAGGTCCCAAGATCAAATCGTAATTGATTCACATTTTCAACTAAGTTTATTTCTAAATAAAATAAACGAAACGGATAACATATTATCTATCTCTTAAAAAAAAAAGTATTGAAAAGGAACATGAATTCATTTTCAATTTTTATTGATTATATTTTAGAACAAAAATGACAATTTCTGATATATTTTGAAGCTGCACAAGAGTACAGGCAGAAAATTTATTGACAATGAGTATTTAATTACTAACTTTTCTTGAGAAGAAGAGCCTTTTGCACTATTTGATAAAATCTACAAAGTTTAGTTGCCAAAATTTGAACTATAAATCTATTTGTCAAAAACTCAAAAGTTTAGAAAGTGTGTGGACATTTTTTTTTCTTTAAAGTCAAAAAATTCTAAAAAACCTCTCTGCACTTTAGCCCTAAGATCAATTATCCCCTTGCGATAAAAATTGCGTCAAGTTGTCACCCTTTATTTTGTCATATTCTTTTTAAGGTCTAAAAAATTTAAAAAATTAATAAATTATGCTGTAAAATTATACTAAAACGAGTTGACATATTACATTATTCTAAATCCCAACACATATCTAATTTACAAATAAAAAATATACAAAATATCTAGATAAATAAGATCTTTTATTTTGATAGTACAATCAAAATTGATAGTTTATTGAGCAATTTATTCATTTTATATAATTATATTATATTATTTATAGATAATTTTTTCATCAATAACAGTATAATTTCGTCTTTTTTCTTTTTTCTTTTCTACTTCTTCATCTTTTCAGTAATGGTCAAGACACAATGGTTCTCAGAATAAGGAAAATATTTTTTTCTTTATTTTTTTATTTTCATTCTTTTTTCTTTTTTTAGCATCTTTTTTCACTACCGTGCCCAATCTCTCACCTTCTGATGCAGCCCCGCCCTTCTGTCGCAGCCCTGCCCTTGCCCGATGCGCTCTTCATCCCTGACGTCTTCAAAGCCTGTGGTACCCTCGTCGTCGTCGCACTCTACCGCAACCTCGATCACCTCTACGATCTATGTCATATCTAAACCGGCATTGGTAGAAGTGTGTATGAGATAAGAGAAAGAAGTGCGGCATTGATATCAGAGTGGTGAAGAAGGAGAAAGAAAAAAAAAAGGCCAGTAGAAAAAAGATGAACTGTACGGAAAAAAAAAAGAGCTTGAAAAAAACAAAAAGAGAGATAAAAAAAAAAAATTTAATTAGTTTATTAAAAATTAGTATCAAATATGTAAAATTTAAGAAGACAGTTTATTTTTGCAAAAAAAAAACTAAAAATAGATGAGTTTTTTTTTTTTTTTTGTGTGTGTGTGTATACAAATGGGCTTTTTAAACTTATTTATTCAGATTTAATGACACTCCGTACGGCTGCAGGCAAAAGTCAAAGAGACCAAAGGGGACTTGACCTCTGCATGCCCTACTTCTACGGTTGTAGCAGCGCTGCTAGCTCCGAGTTTCCAAACCTTTCATGTTTTCACACGAACCGTGACGTCTGCTTCAAAAGAAATGAAAAGCAGAGCAATTCTTTATCTTTTCTATCTTTTTCTTTATTTATTAGAAGGAGCCAGTAGATCGAAGAAGAAGCCTTCAGAGGAGAGAGAGAGAGAGAGAGAGAGAGAGAGAGGACTGAGTGAGTGGGTGGGTGGGACGAGAGAGATCAGAGACCGAGGATCGAAGGCAGCATGCAGGGCGGCCCCTCAGGGTGGACTCACCATTCACGTGATGAGAGAGCCGGAAGCCG